>NC_056743.1:284149708-284392208 GCF_019279795.1 Protopterus annectens
AAAATCATCATGAAACTAAAAAATAGCAGCTTGCAAAGTATGTCAGTAATCCAAAATGGCACTATGCAGTCTGATCCCTAAAGACATAGCTAACATACTAACAGACATATTTAATGCTAATGTTACTTCAGAAGCATTCATTGAAATTCCATAAACACCCAAGCCTACTCACTACCTAAGATCACCATGAATATTTCCTAGCTGTATTCTGTAAAACTCAAAACCCACCTCCCATGGACTCAGGGAATTTACCTGGATGCTTAATTAATAGTGAAAAATATACCCTCCTATATTTGTTTAAGTTGAGACTAGCCAAAAGCTCTGCCCCAGAGGTTTGTAAGGGTGTCCCTTCATAAATTGGGCCATACCAAAACAGTGGGAATTACAGGATCATCAGCCCAACTAGTCTAATGTGCAAGGCAATGGTATATATCATATCATATAATATTATATCATATCTGGCCTCCTAAAATAGAATATTAAACAATTCAAACAACTGTCCCACAACAGTTTGGTTTTGTCAAGTGCAGATCATGTGTAGTTAACTTAATAAATGTATATGAGATGGTTACAGAGGCAATGGGAAATGACCACACAATCCACACCACATATTTGTCTGTGACTAAGGCCTTCAAGTCTTAACCCCATATTGGTATTGTAAACATATTTTGATAACTGAAGGTATAACCTGATGTGGTTAAGGTCAACTGCAACCTGGCAGAAGGACAGGGATTTCATAATTAAGGTAGCAAATGCCACTTCAGAAAGTAAGAAAGTAAGAGATGGAATGTCAGGCAGATCTCAGTAATCTTTTTCTGACCTTTATGCCACACATACTAACCTAATGCTCATGAAATTTGCTGATGCAATGTGTTTGTGTGTGTGTGTGTGTGTGTGTGTGTGTGTGTGTGTGTGTGTGTGTGTGTGTGTGTGTGTGTGTCAAAGTCCTTTCCAAGATTTATACAGAAATGCTTCAGAATAAAACAGTCCTTACAAACCAAAAATCATTGATGTAAAACCCTTTAGCTAAAAGACTGACTAGAAGTCCTTTCCATTTCCCAGTTTCTTACAGACTCCTTTGTGGAGATCTGTTCCTAGAATTCTGTGCCATCAAAAATCCTACACTTGCAGATCCTTTATACCTTCACAGTTTGAATGGGTACACAAGCACATGAACAAAGGATATGAATTTCCTCCAACATTTAAATAAAAAGTGTTGGAGAGAGGCAGACATTCATTACCCAATGACCACCTCATCTCTGAACACACTGCCTCTGCTTGTGACATCTTTTGCTTCCTGCAAGACTAGCTTTAGTGCTTGAACGGATACCCACCAGTTCATTTTTCTTTCTGATGGAGATGATGCAATAGTCTTACTCATACTGCAACCATGAACTGCTGTTTGAATACTGACAAATTACATACTACTGTTGTTCTTAATGGTTGTTTTTCTGGTTCAGAAGAGATAACTATGAAAATTAATTGAAAAAAGTAACTATCAACTTTATATGTGCATGAATGTATCTTTTCCATTAACAATATTAACCTATCATCCCATTTAAGAATATTAACCTTACTTCTGTGTTCAGCTAGTTATTTATTTCTGTGTTTTAAGTACATAAGATTGAAAGATATTTTATGCATCCAATAGCAAAAGTGCATGTAGGTGTTCTCTGTATAGAAAATACCATAAATTTTTAGATGGAAGTAAATTCCCTTCTACTTCCTGGAGATACCACCGGGTCTCAGATAGGGGACACTGCTCAAGTGTGGAGATTTATGTTTCCTCACACAATAATGTCAAAAATGGCCAGCACTGCATATATTCCCTTCCAGAGCAGATTTCTGTAATGTTCATCCCAATAACTCAAAACGGGTCAATAACATCAAAGACAGGGGCAAATCCTGCATACCAGCAAAGCAGGTCTTCCAGCAAGCATCAACACTAACATCTCTGTCACAATATTCATACATTCATAAACATATCACTTTACAAATACCCTACATACTCACAACATATTTTTAAATTGTGGTGGTTACTGTTTTATGTACAAGCAGCACACATTACTCACTTGCTGTTATATTTAGTTATTAGTGCAAAAGATGTCAGTTTCACCTTTATACAATACTCCTCTCCTTCTGTGATGTTAACCTGTCTCCCAGGCAGAGAGTTGTAATGATTCCATTCCTCACGTGGAGGCCGCTTACGGTTAACAACTTTTAGTGGCTGTGCATGAGGAAAGAAAAAAGGAGGCAACAGTGATTCTTAATAAGTGTTGTTAATGCTTTTCACTCAAAGACATTAGTAGCATAGCAAGCAAAAAAAAAAGAAAAGAAAGAAAATAGAAAAGTGATATAAGGATTCGTGGCTTCTAGAGAGGTGTGAAAGCCGCATGAAGAAAAACAAGCTTTGTGTTGTGATCTGGTTGAAAACATATTTACTTACAACAGCTTGATATTTACTATGATTGTCGATATTAACTGGCAGCTGACACTTGTCACGCTCTTCTCCAATTTCTTCACTGGAGAAAAATTCACTCAGTTTTTGCACGCTGAAATTAAACAAAAAAAATGTAATCTTTAAGTGAGCATATGTAACAACACAGATATAATACTACTATACATATGGCTAAAGAACATGTAATGCAACCGGTGATGAAGAAAGTGGATATCTATCCATCCTGGATACACTTACAGGTCAGAATATCATGTGTATTTATTGACAAAGTAGCACAATTAAGATTCTGCCAAACTGAGTGACAGTTTTTTTTCTACACTGCTTTAACAAGTCTGCTTTTAACTCACAATACATTAATCCAAAGATAAATAAGTACCAGCAATTACTGAACCATGATGGTCATTATAATCTGTTTGAAGATCACAGTAATTATAATCCACTTGAAAACAGTTGTAAATAATGCAGTCACAAAAGAACAAAATGACACTGTGTACAACCCGAAGTAAAAGAAAAAATAAATTATTGAATGTATTGAATTATTGAAAAGAGGTCATGGTATAGCTATAAGCAAAATCTTTGTAACTTGCCTTTAAACTTTTTAGTGCATTTTTATCCCTAAGACAGTATTTGATATCTACATGATGAGAATTGACAAAAATAATGGGATACATACCCTTTGATATATATATATATATATATATATATATATATATATATATATATATATATACACAAGCACACACATATGCGTGTGTGTGTGTGTGTGTGTGTGTGTGTGTGTGTGTGTGTCTGTGTGTGTACATGTAATGTTTCTTATTATTATTATTATTATGGGAGAATAGTACTACAATTTCTCAGTTTGTGTGAATACTATTTTAAAACTATTACAGTGTTTCTTCTTGGAACTGCAGATATGGTGTTCATTATATTTAAAATGCTGTTCGTCATATTTGGCTGCTTATTTTTCTACCATGGTATGTGGTGCATGAAGTGCTGAACAACTTTTTCTTCATGTCAGAATGATTTTGTAAAACTAAACTTTTAAAAATCCCACTTTGTCTACAAGCATGCCACTGAGGATGAAAGACAAACTTTAACGATAGTGACATCAATGTATGGAAAGAGTGAAGTGTGTCCATAGACTTTAAGGTGTGTACCACCTCGCATATGTGGAAATGCATCCATTA
Organism: Protopterus annectens; assembly: GCF_019279795.1. Taxonomy (NCBI): domain Eukaryota; kingdom Metazoa; phylum Chordata; order Ceratodontiformes; family Protopteridae; genus Protopterus; species Protopterus annectens. Next base: position 284,153,354 of record NC_056743.1, read on the forward strand.
AAGTCTATGAACACACTTCACAATATCCCTATAGTAATGTCACAGAGGGATCTATTAAATTTATTTAGGATGTGGTTAAATAAAATGCTTACAAAGCTTTTTGTTAAAAATGACTCAAATAAATAAGAATGGAGAAGGATACAAATGCATTGTGGCACATAACTAGTACATGCCATGATGTGTCATAAACATGAGCAACACACTGAACTAAAGGGTTGTGTGAAGTGCAAAAGCAACATGGGGAGCACATGACTATGACTTCGATAAAAGGTTTATGACCTCATCATCAAATCACTTGTGTTTCATTGTAGTCCACTAATCCAAGGCAAACCCTTCTCAAAATGCATATTGGTTTAGCATAAATGTTCAAAAATTTGCATGATTGTATGATTTTGGATGTAAGGATGTAAGTGAAATTTCTTCGGTAAAGTAACTAGACAGATCTCAGGTTTGCTCGTGCACATGTGCATGCATGTGTATGTATGTGTGTGTGTACTGTTGACAGAGTATAATTGCATGTGTGTATGTATGCATATATGAGCATTTGTGTCTGTGTGTGTAGTTTAGTGCATGAGTGTAGGGTTCTGTGTAGGTAAGTGATTGCCGTGTGGTTGGAACTGTACTGTGTGCATGGATTCTAAATGTTTGCAAGGTTAAGACAGGGAGTGGAGTTTCACATGAGTGCAGTGTGTGCAATGTTTGTTGTATGTGTATTTGTATACAGGTTGAGCATTTGTATAACTATGCAAGTGATTAGGTTTGTGTGTACAGTCTAGAGTACAAGAAGTCTGTGGATGGTTTAGGTTGAATATTTGTGTGTGTGTATTTGTGCATGTATGATTTGATGGATTTGTGCATGGAGGTGATTGGTACTACTGAAACTGTATTGTGTGCATGGATTCTGAGTGTGTATGGGGTTCTCAACTGGTAAGAGAGGTAGTGGGGGTTTCAAGAGTTTGCAATGTGTGCAATGTTTGCATTATGTGCATGTGCATGTGGTGTACACATTTATAAAACTGTGCGTGCACAGGTGATCATGGTTTATGTGTGTAGTCTACAGTGCTAGTCATCTGTGGATGGTTTAGGGTAAGAATTTCTTTCTGTGAATGCGTTATGTGCCTGCTGACAGACTAGTGAGTGTAGCATGTTTGCATCTCAGGGTTTATAATGTGTGCCACCTGATGTCTGAGGTGCATGTCTTGGAGTGACTGGAATGGTATATATATATATATATATATATATATATATATATATATATATATATATATATATGTCTATATGCCTGCACAGGTGAAGTGGTGACTTCAGTCTAAGCCCACTAAAAATACTAAGATGTGTAAAGTGAAGTACTTATACTGTTTGTAGGCTAACACTTTTGTGTGTGTGTGTGTGTGTGTGTGTGTGTGTGTGTGTGTGTGTGTGTGTGTGTGTGTGTGTGTGCGCACTACAGTGTTGCTGAATGAGTGAGTGAGTTTTGTGTGTCTGCGTGTGCTGTGTGGTCAGGAGCTTATACTGCATTTAACAGTGAGAGTATATAGATAGGCCATATGATGTGCAATGTGTGCTGCATGAAAGTTGACTGCAGGCTGCATTCAGGTGATTATGGGACTGTATGTCCAGTATGAAACCTTCCCTAAGTAAACAAGTAATCTGAGATGGTCATATATGTTTTGGTAAGGTTAGAGTGGCTTGCCCTCCACCAAAAGGGTGTGGCATCTTACCCGCAATGTTAAAATTGTGTTTATTAATGATATGGTGTATCTGGGTATACTGATGTTGACTGTGTTTCTGTAGTCATTCATGTGGATGCAGTGAGTGTTTATCTTGATAAAATAACTGTTGAGCATGCTTGTCAATGTGTTATTTTTGATAAATGGCTCTTGATTACACTACTTCCAAAACAGTGTGTTTTTATTTTGTTTAGGAGAAGTGTTGCTTAATTGTTTGTGATCAGCAAGTCTACTTTCAATGTTTTTTTTTCATTCAGTCTTTCATAGTGGGACTATATATGTGTGCATATATAAATATGTATTGAGTCTCATGTTCTACCGACTAACCCCTAGCTGGGATACATATATATATATATATTTATATGGTAATGCATGTGATCGAATGTTCATAATTTTGAATGTGTTTAACAACAGAAGTGATTGAAATTCATTATGATTGCTTCTGCTGGTGTTAAGTCTGTGCAAGGATGTTCACAGTGTAGATAGGGGAATTTGCCATTTTCCCACTGCAGAGGAATCTCAGAGTTGGTATATTTAACTATCATGAGTTTGGAGGCACAGTCCCCCACATGGAGGTGCAGGGGAACTTGCCTCCCTGGAAGAAACATAACTGTTTTGTTTTTTCATTGTTTTGAATTTCGATCTTTTGGGAATGAATTCCTTTTAGTGCCTTTAAGGTGCACTACTAAACAGTATTCCCTGGTGTCTTGTGGTTCCCCACACCAAGTTTTATTTTGTGCCTTGAAGTGGAGTATCCCTGTTATCTAGCATTTTCCCCCATTCCTGTAATGTACCAAGTGCCATTATGTCATAAGAAGTTAGCCCTAATAACTGGTGTTTCCCCATTCCCATTATATGTTTCATTAAGGTATTAGATGTTACCCCTGTTGTCTAGAGTCCTCTTCCATCCATATTACGTTTAAGTGCCATCATAGCAGGAGAAGTTATCCCTAGTGTCTTGTGCTTCCCCATCCCTATTATATACAGTGGATATAAAAAGTGTACACACCCCTGTTAAAATGCTAGGTTTTTGTGATATAAAACAATGAGACCAAAATAAATCATTTCAAAACATTTCCCACCTTTAATGTGACCTATAACCTGTACAATTCAATTGAAAAACAAACAAATCTGTTAGGGGAAAAAGATTACATAAGTATGCACACCCTTAAACTAATACTTTGTTGAAGCACCTTTTGATTTAATTACAGCATTCGGTCCTCTTGGGTACACACCTACCATCAACTAAAGAGACTCTGATTAACCCCAAATAAAGTTCAGCTGTCCTAGAAGGATGTTCCTGACATTTACTCATTTGCCTGCTAGAGCAAAAGCCATGATTCACAGACAGCTTACAAAGCATCAAAGGGATCTCACTGTTGAAAGGTATCAGTCAGGAGAAGGGTACAAAAAAATGTCCACAGCATTGGCTATACCAAGGAACACAGTGAAGACAGTCATCAAAAAGTGGAGAAAATATGTGACAACAGTGACATTGCAAAGAACTGGACGCCTCTCCAAAACTGATGAAAAGACAAGACAAGACAAAAACTGGTCAGAGAGGCTGCCAAGAGACCTACAACAACACTGAAGGAGCTGCAGGAATTTCTGGCAAGTACTGGTTGCATACTACATGAGACAACAATCTCTCGTATTGTCCATATGTCTGGGCTATATGGTAGGGTTGCAAGACGGAAGCCTGTTTTTGTACAGAAAAATATAAGGTCCAGCTAAAATTTGCAAAACAATACATCAAGTATCCCAAAAGCATGTGGGAAAATGTGTTATGGTCTGATGAGACCAAGGTCAAACTTTTTGGCCACAATTCCAAAAGGTACGTCCGGTTCAAAAACAACACTTCTCATCACCAATAGAACACCATCCCCATGGTGAAGCATGGTGGTGGCAGTATCATACTTTGGGGTTCCTTTTGTTCAGCTGGGACTGGGGCTTTAGTCAAGGTGGAAGGAATTAGGAACAGTTCCAAATACCAGTCACTTTTGCCCCAAAACTTCTGGCATCTGCTAGAAAGCTGAAGATGAAGAGGAATTTCACCTTTCAACAAGACAATGACCCAAAGCATACATCCAAATCAACAAAAGAATGGCTTCACCAGAGGAAAATTAAAGCTTTGGAATGGCCCAGCCAGAGCCCAGACCTAAATCCAATAGAAAATCTGTGAGGAGACGTGAAGGGGGCTGTGCACAAGAGATGCCCTTATAATCTGACAGATTTGGAGCACTTTTGCAAGGAAGAGTGGGCAAATATTGCCAAGTCAATATGTCCCATGCTGATAGACTCCTACTCAAGAAGACTGAATGTTGTAATTAAATCAAAAGGTGCTTCAACAAAGTATTAGTTTAAAGGTGTGCACACTTATGCAACCAGCTTATTGTATGTTTTTTTTTTATATATGTTTCCCCCCCTAACAGATTTGTTTGTTTTTCAATTGAATTGTACAGGTTATAGGTCACATTAAAGGTGGGAAAAATTTTGAAATGATTTATTGTTGTCTCATTTTTTTTATATCACAAAAACCTGGCATTTTAACAGGGGTGTGTACACTTTTTACATCCACTGTATTTTGACATTCCCATATTCATTAACCTTAAACTTTAGGTTCTTCCTCGCATCTCTCACTCTAGCATCACGTGAGGTTTGCAACCATTCTCACAACTAAGTAACCATTCACTGAACTGAGGCCTAGTAGTCTCTGAATAATATAACTACTGACATTATGCCAGAGCCCATATTATACAAATACTCAAGGAAACTATCTGCTTATGTTTCTTGAATAATACATTGCTGTAAACATTCCAGGTTATGTCAAAGTACTTATAACTATTCTATTCAAAATGCATAAATTAAAGGTTGCCATAAGAGCAGTAACAGTGTGTGTGTGTGTGTGTGTGTGTGTGTGTGTGTGTGTGTGTGTGTGTGTGTGTGTGTGTGTGTAGATTAGCTGATTCCCTGAAATATACGATTGTGGGCTTCTACAATGAAAACTAAGAGTAAGTAATGAAAGGACACTGAATAAAGATATGTAGACTATTTCCTACCTTTACTTAATGTAAACAAAATTGTGCAGCCTCCAGATTAGTTCCCATAAAACAGAAAAGGGTGTCTGAAGAAAGTGCACCTCTGTAAATGCAAAGAATTGCTACACAATAATTAAGCTATTTTTACAAATGTCAGTCAGCTCTAAAAGAATGATACCTTTTTCACTCTGAAATGAAGCAGTGTATTGTTAAAATGCAAATTACAAAATAAACTTTATGCTTTCTCTATGGGCACAACCAACAAATTCATATTCTGAACCTCCTGTTTTGATCAGGGTTTCAGTGGTAATAAGCTAGCTAAAGTAAACAAGAGGTTGTTGGATCTACTCATGCGTGTGACAGGCCAAAAAGTTAAACTTTCTGTAGCGATACAAAACAATCCTCTAATCAATAGTAACTGCCAGCTCTTCAAGTCTGATTCTCAGGCATTCCAGGACCAGGTGAGAGATGCAATCTTTTAGTAGGTCCTGTGTCTGCCCAGGGGTTCTCCTCCTATTGGGTTACATTTGGGACACTTCTATCAGAAGGTGCAAATGCAGTATCCTCATTAGGAACTCAGATGTCTACCTGACTTCCCTCAAAGAAACATAGCACATCTGCTATGCCATTATTACAGAATGCTAAATTCCACATTCTTATCATGGAGACAGACTCCTGAAAATCATCATGCTTTTGGTCAATACCCACAGTTTTTGACCACAGCTGAAGCTGGAGACACATACTGACTGGTAAACTGTAAGCTTTTTCCCACGACTCAGCTCTAACTTCAACACCTGTAGTATTGATACCTCTTCAACCACCAAATGACCAGTCTCCCATTCCCATCTGCAATGAGTTTTGCAACATAAGGTAGCGGCTACCTCTTCACTTACTGAGAACAGTCCACTTGCTTCCAGAAGCGAAACAAGATGCTTGATTTAGAGGTGCTGGTTTTTCTCCCATCCAGTTCATGCTCAATAGCAAATCACCCCATGTGCATGCTTGAGATCAAAAGTCACTTGTTGACAAGAAGGTGGAATCATCTACAAGCAACAACAATACAGTCCTTAGGTTCAACAAACAGCTTACACTCCAACGCATTGTTGTTGCTTGATATCCCATCCACAAAAATCATAAAAAGTACTGGAAATGACATACTATTGTTGAGCCCTACATCTGCTTTGAATGCCTTCAGTGTAATGCTAAGCACAAGCACATGCCTTTGTTTAGTTTTTACTGCACGTTTTTAAGTATTTATGCATCAATTTACTGAATGTATTTATATGTAAATATTTTTTTCATGCTCATTTATTCCACATTTACAGACATAAATTTGGATTGTCATGTGGGCATTTGTTGTGTGTAAGAATTATTTTGTTTTAATTAACCAGTCTGAAGAAATGTTATGTAAAGAAATAAAAGGACTAACTGGTTTATGATTACAGTTTGTTGTCGTATCTTAAGGAAGAAGCTCCTTGCATTTTTATTTTTTACTAGAGATATCTACTTGGGTTTCATTCTGCTGCTCTACTGTTCAGTTTTCCTGTCTTTTCTAATCTTTTAAGCTTACCTACCAGACTGCCTGGCTTCTTTTATCTTTCCATGGGTATCCACCTTTACCTTTCTGTGTTTCCTTCCAGTCCTTTCATTACTAGATTCCTGCGTCTTATATTCTTCCTTGCGAGTCTATTAAATTCTGCATTCAGATATGAAAATCCAATAAACAAAAATGCACTCTGAAGAAAACACACCTGGTAGTAAACACTCATCATATATAATTAACTATGCATATATACAATATGTAAGGCAGTCGAAGACTGATTTATTATTATGATGTGCTTGTTTATTCCACTCTGTTAATTCCTTAAATGCCACTGAGCAAGAAGTGATTTATATGGGTATCCAAGGGCATTATGTTTGATTGCTACCATTCTAAAACCATTTTATTTACCAACACTGGGCTATGTCATTCGTTTGGCATGTACAGCACTAGCTCAGCTCTCACAGGGGAAACCTGATAATGTTAAAGATGAAATGCATTATTTCTTTTTCTGGCTTACCTGACCAGAGCTTTGACAGTAGATCGGACAACACTGGATAGAAGAAACAGTGGTGTGACTAAGATGTGAAACAAGGAAAGGGAGGCAAAGGCCACTGCTGGTGAAAAGCCAGAATCCTGTGATAGGTAAGCATGAACCACAAATGTCTTTTCAACGTAGAGAGAAAAGAAAAGGAAACAATTATTTTTTTGCAACTGATGAACAGTCATATATCACACACTATCTGAAAATATGCAATAGAGTTTTGCATTTACAAGATATATTAACTGTAGAATAAATAGAATTCAGTGCATGATAACTGATCAAACTACTATTATTCACTTTTTTCTTCTGGATATTTTTATATTTGTTTACACATGAATTTGCAAACCTAGTATACATTACACATAGCAAATTAAAGTAAAAATTATACCAGAACTATTAAAGAGGTAAGTACTAAACAGAATGTGGGGGGGGGGCAATGGTAAATATTTAGTGCAGCTGATGATGCCACCCATATAGCATAGTCACACTATCTGAAAATATACAAATGTTTTGAGGTCATATAAGAAGCTTTAACAACAAAGTAAATGTTAATGTTGTAGGATTTACAAAGAGTTTTTACAAAATTTTCTTTCCTGGTTATTTATAAATTTCTCTAACCTTTTACCTATGTGCCTGATATGAAATACATGCATGCAATAAAAGAAAAAATTGTCATCATGTGTCTGTTTATTTATATATATATATATATATATATATATATATATATATATATATATATATAAAACACAGTCTCCCAATCAAGTGAGCAAACAGCAGTCAAAGTAATAAAGCCCCAGCTTCAATTCACAGTTCGTTTAAAGTATATCCAAATAACTGCGTAGTCAAATAAGAAAAAATCCAAAGAAATTTATTGTTGTAACAGCAGAGCGTAAGCGCTTTCACGGATCAACTGCCCGCTTCATCAGACGAATATTCAAACAACTAAAAGCCTTATGTGTATATATATATATATCTTCCTGATGTCATGTTATACGCATATAAATCCCTAATAAAATGTTCAGTATCTTTAAGAACATATTTATACTTGGACAAAATATTTTTCATTTCATAGTCCAGAAAGATAGAAAGCGGCTCCGTCGCCCACCCAGCGCCAGCAACAATGTGCCTAAACTTTGGTTTATCAGCATTCTTATGAATTTTAGGCAATCCATGAAGTCTGGGAATAAGGGGATGCTCTACATTAAAATAATTAAATAAATCATTACTGATAACATGTGAATGAAACAGTCTCAATTAAGCCCATTCTAAATGCCAGACCTCTTATATAATTTGTTATATACTCATATATACATTTGGATTTTATTAAGTGTATGCTTATATATGTATTTTATAGATTTTATTAGATGTCTTTGTTGTAGATACATGTTTTTAGGATTTGCTGTTGTGCCTTTAAATTAATTGCCTAGCAAGTACCTAATCATCAGGTGCAATATATTTAATTGACATCAGGAAGATATATATACATAAGGCTTTTAGTTGTTTGAATATTCGTCTGATGAAGCAGGCAGTTGATCCGTGAAAGCGCTTACGCTCTGTTGTTACAACAATAAATTTCTTTGGATTTTTTCTTATTTGACTACGCAGTTATTTGGATATACTTTAAACGAACTGTGAATTGAAGCTGGGGCTTTATTACTTTGACTGCTGTTTGCTCACTTAATTGGGAGACTGTGTTTCATAAATTCTGGTTTGGTTCCTTGGTTGTTTTTTATATATATATATATATATATATATATATATATATATATATATATATACATATGTTTGTGTGTGTATGTATAGAACACCCAAGTACATCTAAAACCATATTCTGATCATTAATCTACCCGTAGTTTAGCTTAAGAATGCTAAATATAAAAAAGAAGAAAAATAAAATGAAACGTGGATTGCAAAAATGAGAAAATCTAAAGGTATACATAAGATAATCAATGCAGAAAAAACTGCAGCAATGAATATCAACCAAAAACTCAAACTCAAGACATCATCAGTACATATATCTAGACAGACAGATATAGATAGATATAGATGCATATAGACACACACACACGCGCACACACACACACACACACACACACACACACACACACACACACACACACACACACACACACGCACACACACACACACACACACACACACACACACACACACACACACACACACACACACACACACACACACACACACACACACACACACACACACACACACACACACACGCGCACACACACACACACACACAGACACACACACAGACACACACACGCAACTCCCTTCCAGCAAATGACAGCAAACTAAATCATCCCCCTAGAAATTAAGTTATTTTCTTTTTAGACTGTAAACATTGAAATAGAAGAGTAAAATGCTAAAGAAAACATTAAACCATGATTAGCTCACCAAAAAACATTTGCAGCAAAAACAAACTTGATTCTAACTATCTAAACTATAAAAGTAATATATCTGAACACAAACATTACTAAACCACTACAATAAATCAAAGAGATGGACTTTCTCTTCAGATAGTTCATAATTAACAAGTAAAAATGATGCCAGTTTAACTGATTGAATATCTAATAAAATCAAAGAAAGTAAACATGTCAGCCATCCATAGTTTTATACAAAATGGCTAAGGAAATAAACAACTTAGAATTTTTATAGACATTTTAGTGTCCTATCAGGCAAATGAGCAGTTCAGCTTAAGCTAATGCAGGTTCATCAGTTTGCATTATGAATGTAACAGGTTAGGGATTCTAAAGCACAGTTAACAACTGTTACATCAGTAGGCCAAAAAAAAAGTTAATCATGTTATGGCTAGCAGTTGTATAGTCTACCAGGACATGTATCACATAAACGGGAAGTTAAATGCATCTATTTTTACAGTACATTAATGCTAGATCTATAATAATTCAACAAATGCAAATACTGACCACCAAACTATCTCTAGTAAACAATGATACTAATTCTCATCTATTAATCCCTGCAGAACTGGCAACAAACGCTGATTCTTCCCACATTCGGCCTGTACAGACTCATAAGATAAAAAAACTCAAGCCTTCTTCCCTTGCTGCCGACCATCTGCCAAACGAATACCTCAGACTTGCAGAAGATGTCATTGCATACCGTATTATACCTCTTAATTAACCAGACCATCACTGAACAATATGTGCCAAAAGTTTGGAATGTATCTTACATTTTCCCCCTACACAAAGGCGGGACCTCCACTGATTTTTATAATTAAAGGCCAACAGCCATCCTCTCACCCATAGCTAAAATACTTGAAAAACGTATTCACACTCAACTACTTAACCATCTCCTTAAAATCAACCTCCTGTCCACAACTCGACATGGCTTTTGTCCTAAACACAGTACAACAGCCTTAGTCAGTTTCATTAACACAGTCAGCCAACACAGAAACAACGGTCTACTCACTTCTTCTATCTTTCTGGACGTATCCAAGGCTTTTGATTCTGTTTCACATCAAAAACTCATCGTAGAACTAGCCTCCCTAAACCTCTCTCAAACTACCCTTGCCTGGTTCATCAGCTACCTAACTGATCATCAAGAGGCAGTTGGAAAAATGACCTTCTTCACTCTTACCTGTCTTGTTGGATGTTCCTCAAGGGCCTATACTTGGTCCTCTTCTCTTCACCATATTCACAAATAAAGTCTACAGCCACTCAACATGCAACAATAGTTCACTATGCCAATGACTCTTCCCTCATATGCTCTGCTCCCTCCCTTTCAGTTCTCTTCTGGGAGTTTCTTGGGCATTGAAAAATATCTTTCTAACTCCCAACTGATTTGGAACCCCAACAAAACAAAACTAATGCTCTTTAACAGTAGCAAAAAAATCTAATCACCCTCACCCTCCCCATTCACAATCTACTCTTCTAATAATACTACCATCAAACCAGTAAATCGCACTAAGCTCCTCGGGGTCTCTACTGACAAAGATCTCATAGTTGACAAACATCTAGTTCTAATCATTAAGAATACCCATTTCAAACTAGGTACATTATATAGATTTAAGCCCTTTCTGACTCCACCAGACAAGCCATTTCCATTACATGCCTACTATCAACACTCGTATATGCCTCACCAATATTCACAAACTTAAGAAAATGCAACTCAAATAAACTTGAATACTACCACAGTAAAGCAACTGGATTCGCTTCCAACCACCCATCAAGATCTCACCATTGCAAACCTCTATGCCAACTAAACTGGATGGAACTACCTAACCTACTAACCTTTAACCAACTAACACTAGTCCATTTCACCCTGTACCACTCAGATAACTGTCCAGCTATTAGTAACCTAGTTCAACCCTACTCCAACAGTAGAACTCTAAGATTCTCCAAAAGACTACTTCTAAAAGTTACTAAATCAAATAATAGTCACAGGGATTCCTTATATGCCAAAACACAATAGCAAAAGCTTGGAACACTATGCCACAGAACATACTCAGCCTAAGCATCCCTTCCAAATTCAAATTACTGCTTAGGGGACACCTAAATAACAGCTTGTTTTTTTTTCCTGATATAAGCCTGGTAAATCATGTTCTTTGTGTAGTTCTTTTTTTCTCTTCACTTTCTCCTTTTCTTTTCCCTCTTTTGAATCAACTGCCCCCTCATGCATCAGTTTCTACTTCACTTGTTGTGCCTCTTACCACTTTTTTCTTTCTGCCTATCAATTTCTATCAACTAATATTATCCATTTGGGTTATTTTTTATTCTTACTGTTTTATCTGACCTATCTCCGTTACTTTCTTCCCCTTTATGTATGGATCCTGCATTAAGTAAATGCTCATTAACTATCTACTGCTGGATTTCCTGCACTAGTGTATGAATGTATCATGGAACTTCTATTGTATCTATTGTTCAAATACTGTACTAGTGTATCAACGAATCTTGGAACTTCTGTTATATATACTGTGGAGCTTTTATCCTCAGCCCTCTACTGAAAATGGACCACTTAAGCCCAGCATGACTTTGCCAGTAACCAAATGGAAATAAATAAATAAATAAATAAGGAAATGTACCAATTACTGCTCAACTATGCAAGCCATTGTAACTCATTTCAATGAAAATGACATGATCAGTTTAAACAGCAAAATATCCATACAAAAACAGCTGTTTGTTTGAAGACACTATCCCTCCACATCATCCAATGTTCTCGGGGTTTGCCCCACCACACCCACTAACACACACACACACATATGTATATGTATATATGTATATGTATATGTATATATATATATATATATATATATATATATATATATATATATATATATATATATATATATATATATATACACACACACACACACACACACACACACACACACACACACACACACACACACACACACACTAAATCAAGGGTCACTCACCCATGATCAAAGCATAAAATGCACATACAAGGGAAGCCCAATGAATTGAAAAGATAACTTACTGTGCTGCTCTGCAAGAACACACCAAATGCATTCAAATACTCTACTGACTAAATAGTAGTTAAAAGCAGCATAAAATGTCGACTGCCTCAACTGATGAAGTAAGCTACCACTCTTCAGGTTTGGTGAATTACATGTTTTGTGACTTTTATGAGTCCCATCAATGTCAAGTGCCGATGAATAAGGGTTTGAATAAGGTTTATGCTGCATCTTCAAAGACTGTGAAAGGGTCATACCATTGTTTTAATTTTTTGTCTTAATTGTTGACTTCTGAATCTTCAGAAGTACTCTGTATATTAGTGGAAAAGGTGAAAGAGTGTAGAGGAACATTCCTGTCCAAGTAAAAGAAACAGCATCTGTCTTCCATTCCTTCTTGCATGGAGTCCTTGAACAGAATATTGCCAGCTGACTTTTCAGAGAGACAAAGATGTCTACTTGTGGAGCTCCCCAAAAGATGGATCAAATCTTTCTATTTGACAGGGTGTGCCCTTTTCTTGCTCAGTTTGTCTGCACCACAATTTTCCTCTTACAGAATGTAGGACAGCTGTAGAGTGAGACTGAGTAGTGAGCTATATATGAGTTACGAGCTGTTAAGAGTCAGCAGGGTTTCTTTGAGAACTAATACTTATTTTATGCCTAAAGTGATATCTGAGTGTACTTTGAGACAAACAATCCAGCTCCCAGTTTTCCTTTCTGAATCCAAAAATGAGGAAGAAAGACCATTCCATGCACTGGATGCCCACAGACAACTTGGGTATTATCTTGACAAAACTAAATCGTTGAGATATCCGGATCAATTGTTTATTTCTTGTGGAGGTAAGAAGAAGGGACAGCTTGCATCACAACATACTACTTTGAAATGGTTGCCTAAGGTTATTACCTTTTATTATACTCAATACAGCAAAAATACTCCAGACGGGGTCAAGGCCCTCTCTATCAGGGCACTGGCTTGGAAAAGATTATATTCTAGAAGCTACATTTGGTCCTTTGTACATACTTTTATAAAGCATTAGAATCTTGATCTTCTCTAGGTCAAAATTAGGTTTTGCAAGGACTATTCTCCAGGGGCTCTGAACTCTTTGCCTTTCACCTCCTAAATGTACTAAGCTAGGGTAATCTACCCATATAGCAAAGGCTTATGTATCAGAGATCAATATGTTGAACATAGTGCAGTTGTGTAAGTAAACTTACCATAAAAGTAGACGTTGGAATGATCACTGCTGCAGAAATCCCTCCCTCCCTCCACCCTTCTTGTTTTTCAGTGTGTTATTTATGCCAGGGTTTGGTTATTTATTTTATGTCCTTCCTGGCATTGACCTTTCAGGGCTCAGCCTCCCTCCCTCTATTGGCATGAAAGCACTGAAAGGTATGGAACCCAAACTTGTTTTTTAGTCAGCTCATCTCAAGCTGCCTGACAGTTGGGGACATGGAAGGTGACCTGAAGCATTGCAAGCTGGCCGACTGTTATATCCTTGGCAGAATATAACCTATACAGCTTAGGCTATGGAAGGAGTGATCATTCGAACATCTATTGTCATGGTAAGTTTACTTACACAACTGTAATTTCTTTTCTATTAGGACTGATGAATTATGTGCTTTTCTTGAGTGGTTTTAAACCCAAAGTCTTGTAACATTGTGGTAAGAAGAATACAACATAATGATATGGGAAAATGTAAAGATATAATATTTCATATTATAGATAAAAAAGTTGAAAAATGTAGAGCTACAATAATTTATATCAAAGATAAAAAAGTTATTCCAGGTCTTGGAACAATTTTACTGCTAGAATATGTAAGTTTAGATGTCCTACAAAGCCATATTTTGAACATAATTATGATTTTCAGTCAAACAGTGAAACACTTTAAGAAAATATACCTGATATATGTATGGAGCTTAGAGTACATTCACTCATTTGTCGGAACAATAGGATAATTTTTTTGTAGTACTTCTCAACCATGGTTATGATCTTACCCAGAATTTTTCACAAGTAACAGGCAATGAGAGGAATTTCAAATCACTAGTGCCAGTTAATGGGCTGCAAAGATGGTGACCAGATATTTTAAGTGAACACAAGCCACTAAACAAGGATGCCTGTAGAATGTGTGCAGAAATTTCTACATGGATGTCATAGCTTTATCAGTAACAACACTGGTGTTTTTTTCACAGTTCATAGTCAGATTACAGAATATGTGTCAGGCAGCTATTTGTTAATTAAGTAATAACATAAATAAAAGTATTAGCAGAATGTTTCCCATCAAGACAGAAACAGAAAACATTTTCTTATTTAATTTAAAATAATTTAGAATGCTTTTACAAATGCACTTACTGTGAGAACAGCTGCAATAGGTATAGCTGCATTCATGAAGACTGTGAAGAGAAAGAACAGTAAATATAAGTGTCTAGTATGTGTTATATGGTCACATGAAAACTAAACAGGAGGAAATAACGAAGTCATCTGCAGCTTCTAGCATAATGAGGGTACAATGACTGCATCAGTATGGCTGCTCAGAGCTTAGTCAGCTTAAAACACATAAGAGTATAAAATATCATAAAATGTATGGCAATATACTCTGGAACATACTGGACTGCTTATGTCAAATATGACTGTCTTTGACCTTGACAGTAGGCATCTGTCGTATTCAACAGTATGTAGAGTTGTGGTTCTCTGAAATAACAATCCCATCCCTGTTAGTGCATTTTTGAGGTGATCTCACCCAGACTACATAATGGAACCAAGCAGATACCTTTATGGTTCACATACATTCTCCTGACCATATTCTTCTTACATGCCTTATTTGACACATTTGTAACCATGCTATATATAAGGATGAGCGAGTCCTTAAATTTTGCCAGGATAAAAATGGATAATGGATTTCCCAATGAAGAACCAAAGCAAAATAAATCCAGGAATCCCAGGAACCACCACCAAATGAAGGTCATAAAGCTAGCAGGTTAAAAAGCAAGTTACATGTTTTAAATTTTAAAATGGATTTTTTTAAAGGATTAAGTTGAGCACCAAATTAATATAAAATCTTGCGCTTTTGTCCCACAGTTATTACATTGGGGCATCATCAAAACTAAGCCATATACTCCTTTACTTCCATATATAACACCCTAATTATGTCACATGATACATGAAACATTATTTAATTAGACCATAAAAGCATTGTTTCCCATCCTACCAAAATTCCATGCAAAATAATAATAAAATACAGTTAATTATCCACAAATTTAAATGCTCATAAATTTTAAAAAGTTCTTCATTAAAATTTATTAGAATGTTTTATTTATTAAAATATTTAAATCTGAAAATAATCTCAAAATGTGTAGATTTGTCCTTAGCAAAATATAAAAAAACTTTTATAGTTTGGCAGCTCTTAATTTCAAAACTGAATTTATAGATACACATACATTAATACATTTGGGAAGGCCAACCTCCTTAGTTTCTTAACCTTGAATTGTCTTCTGTTCCTCCTTTCTTCCTTTCCACTTTAATTAAAAAAAAAGAAAACACTTTATTCAGCTGCTTTTAGAGTATTTTTGTTTCCTCCTACTCTGTTACATTATCTTGCTTTTTCTGCTACTTGCTCTCTAAATTGTTCATTTTCATCTTTTCTGCTGCATTTATTGCTTGTTTTTAGCCTGTTTAGATTTTAAGTGTTATTCTAAGCCTCTTAGTTTTGCTTTAAGCACTTGAGCTTTATGCCTATCCCTTAGCTCTCCTTGGCCTCTCTCTCTCAGTTTCTGACAAATATGGATAGACAATTTCCTATGGATTTTCCTGCTAGCCAGGTTGATATGGGCATCCTGAGACAGTGTAGCAACTGCCTCATGTACACGGACAACCATCTACTACTACCACCTTGGAACACAATTTGTGAGAGATGCAATTACATAAAGAAGCTATAGTCTATGCTCTCTCCCTCACAAGTCAGTATATCTAGCAATGAGAAGGTTGTCAACACAATCACTACACCTCAAACACCACCCACAGCTACACAACACACACCCACATATGCATAGGTTCTCAACAAAAACAAACCCAAACAAAGGAGACCTCAGAGGCAAAAATACAAGCAAATTCCACAACCCTCCACACCACATACCACACACAGTCCACACACCAATGTCTTGCAACCACTAAAGCCTAACCATAAACCCAACATATTAGTCATAGGAGACTCCATTGTGAGACACACAGATGTGCCTCTCACCAGGCTGGACAAGAAGAAAGTCACAGTTAGTTGTTTGTAATGTGCCAGAATCCGCCATATTACACACACACACACACACACACACACTCAAGTCTCTCAACAACAGGTACTGTTATGACTCTGTCATGGTCCATGTTGGCATGAATGACTTGAGACATACCTCCCTGGACTATATGAAGAGAGACATGACTGAGCTCGCTGAATATGTGTCCCAGGCAGGTATGTCCCTAGCCTTAAGCAGCATTTTACTGTAACCCTGAATTATGCCTCAATACAAACATAAAATGATTGACTTTAACAACTGGCTTAGTTTCTGGTGTCATTCCAGGGAGATCCAGTACCTAACAGCCTGGGAAGATATGATCGACAGACCATGATGCTTTGCTAGAGATGGCCTTCATCTGTCTCACTTGGGCTTAAGGCTTCTGGGAAAGTCTCTTGCCACCCCCATAGTGCTTTTTCTATGAAAATTCATGAGGTCGATACTACCAACATAAAAATTTTAACAAAATGCGAATTAAAGGTCATGCTGCTAAATGCTAGGAGTCTAAGCATGAAAGTGCACTCACTGGAAGCATTCTTAACCCTAGAAGATGCTGACATTTGTGCAGTCATGTAAACCTGGTTCAAAGCTGTGGAAAGCACCCCAGTCTTACCTGGTTACTCATCCTATCATATATTCAGACCCCAAACTGTGTGCAGCAAAGCCAAAGGAGGTGGGGTTTCAATATATATTACAGACACACACACCTCCAGGCTGGTCAAACAGTATGACGCACAGGAGACACTCCAGGTGCAGTTAACCATTGACAAGACCCCTACTGAAATGATAGCTAGCTACAGGCCCTAAAATTTGACTCAAGATGCCTAGTCCACCTATCTGGACCTCTTCAAATCTATCAAGATTCAACCCTTTGCCCTGATCCTTTAATTACCCAACTATAGATTGGAAAAACTACTCATGCCCAAACACAAATGCTCAGAGATTCCATGATTTTATCAGTGAAAATGCCTTAGAACAGCTAGTTGATACCCCCACAAGAGGTGATAATATCTTGGACTTGGTATTAACCAACATGAGTAACCACTGCAGCACACCTACAGTATCATCTTCCCTGGTAAGATCCGAATATAAAGCAGTCACTTTTGATGTCCCAAGCTCCCCTGACCCCCCTATAGCTAGGGTCAAATTAAAAAAACTTTTGCAAAGCTGATTGCAACCTCCTGAGGGATGGTATAAACAGCTTCACATCCCCCTCCCCCTCTGTAGGAACTGGCTCCAATGCCCAAATCTACACCAAAGTACTATATGAGCATTTATATAGATGCATGGAATCGGGAATACTTGACAGGACAAATTCATCCTCTGCAAATAAGAGTAAACCTATCTGGTGGACATCTGCAATAAACAAACTATATAACAAAAGGAAAAAAAATTGATGTACAGGACCAACAAGGAGCAGGTGTGCAATTGGAAGCAATCTCTCCTTAGCCTGAAGAAGCAAATAAGAGCACTAGTGAAATCCTCTAAAGCCAACTTTAAGTCCAAATTGGCCACATCTACTAGAGACAATCATAAGGCCTTCTTCACATATGTCAGCAATCTCAAAGGAAGCACCCAAATTTGTTAAGAACTGGTGGTCAAGTACACCACATACAAAAATGATGTAGATATAACCAATCAGCAAAAACTTCACCCCTCTGCCCCCCCCCCATCAGTAAATCTGGAAATCCCCAGTATGTGCCCCCCACCCCTTATCTCTTGGGAACAGGTCATCACTGCCCTCTCAAAGGCAAAAAAATACAGCCTCCATGGAACCAGATAACATCCCAGGCTGCAACCTACACGAACTCAGACATGAAAGTACAGAGCACCATTAGGCACCCTATTCAAGCAAAGCCTGAGTACCAGCTTTGTCCCAGCTGAATGGAAGACAGCCACTGTCATCCCTTTACATAAAGGTGGAGCAGCTAGTGATCTGGGAAATTATACACCCATCAGCCTAACTAGCCTGATCTACAAGGCCATGGAATGGATTACCATGGACCTCATTAACATGGACATTGGCAACCTCCAAACACTCAAACCCACACAGTTTGGCTTTGTCAAGGGGAGATCATGTCTGTTAAATCTTGTTGACTTCTTCGAGACAGTCACCAAAGCCATGGATGAGGGGAAGATGGTGCACATCTCCTACTTTCACCTGGCCAAAGCCTTGGACACTATTCCCCACTTGGGCATAATAGATAAACACTCCCAACTAGGCATCAATCCATATGTTACCAGATGGGTATCAAACTGGCTCACTGATAGAACCCACCTAATCAAAAAATGGGAAGCCACCTCAAGCAGTAGACCTATAATGAGCAGCATACCACAGAGATTGGTCCTGGGGCTTCTATCATTCGGGATATACTTCTCTGAGGTGCAGACCAAAACAAGTTGGCTATGGCTGACCAAGTGTGCAGATGACTGCAAGCTGGGTGTAGTCATCAATTCCTCAAGTGATGTGGACATCCTCCAAGAGGGTCTCACCCAAACAAATGAGTGGTGTCAGAAACATGGCCTCAAGCTGAATGACAAAAAATGCATCATCATCCCCTTTGGGAAGAGTGATGCCCCCACTTATTATCACATTAATAACAATGTCCTAAGTACGGAATCAGTAGTGAGGGATTTGGGCACCCAGGTTGATAGCAACCTGACTTCTGACCACCATGTTGCTTCTGCTGTACGGAAAGCTTTCTACATGGCCCACCTCATGAGTAAGGGTATCTCATCCAGGGACAAGGAGCTTATAACATCCCTATATTCTCATAAAAAAAAAAAAAACACTACATTACCAAAGGTAGTCTCAACAAGTAAAGAAAATGCAGTAACAAAGATGAGACATACCACCAAGGCTGTCGTGAGATGAACGTGTCACATTAAAAAACAAATTCTTTAATACGAACAATAAAAAGTAGCATTACAACAAAGTTCTAGGGTAGATAAGTGCTTTCGGTAAAAACCTTCTTCAGATCTTCACCCATTAACCAACAAATATTCTTTTGAAATCCTCACCCATTACCCAACAAATGTTCTTATAAAAGAAGCAGTAGCCAATCAAGAATCAGGAACAAGCTGGACCAATGAGCTTCTCAAACTGAATCAACCATTTAGCATATCAAGATGACCAATGAGAGACTATTAGAAACTATTTCTTCCAATCAGGAGCATGCCAGTCTCAAGTTCATTCAGAATCACAGTAGAACCAATGAACAAAAAACAGGAACACGCTGGTCCAATGAACTAGTCATACTGAACCAGCTATTTAGCATAACAAAGGGACCAATCATCTTTAATCAAGTAGCTTTTTCGCCAATAGGAACCAAGTCATGACTATTCATAGTTAGGAAGCTTGTCTTCCAATAGAAATTAGACCTTGACTATTCATATTCCTGTGAGGAAAAGAGCCAGTGAAAGCACCCAGTAGAAGCAAAAGGAAACTAAGGAGCAAAAAACAATGCCCATGCTGACTTAGATGCAGCATATGTCCCCACCCCTTTTCATTAAATATCATACTTGCAAAATGATGGTTAGGGAAAGTTATAATGTGTTGTGCTAAAGCATTATGCAATGCTTCTACTTTAATATCTCTTATGTGCTGTAAAACCTGTTCCTTCAGCATACAATTAGTTTTTCCTACATAGAAGGATAGTACGATATTTAAGGAAAAGGGGTGGGGACATATGTTTACTGACTGAGCTAACAGAAATTAACTGGATAGCTGACTTACAGGCAGATTGAGCCCCTAGCTTGAACACCATGTTGCAGCTAAAAGCAGTATTGGAGGGGAGTAGACCAGGAAATTATTTTAATTGGATGAAAGAAAGGGTGTGTCAAGTAGGAGTTTCTATTGGCCTTGATTTTATTGGATGTTTTAATCTTTAAATTATATGTGGGTGTATTGTATCTATGGATTTGAAAAAGAGTTTTTACTCGAAAGGACTCATCCTTTTACTGTTTTATTAAAGTCTTTTATGTTGCCGTGGTGGACCGACTGGATTATTTCACGAATTCTAATAATAACCTTTTACATTCTATCAC
Organism: Protopterus annectens; assembly: GCF_019279795.1. Lineage (NCBI taxonomy): Eukaryota > Metazoa > Chordata > Ceratodontiformes > Protopteridae > Protopterus > Protopterus annectens. The sequence continues at coordinate 284,173,986 of NC_056743.1, forward strand.
TTTTATAAACATAAGGCTGATATCACTGCACACAGCTGTCCAATTGCTCTGTATTCAGCAGCACAGTAGCTTTTTTAAACAAAATTTTCCTGTCCATAGGACCTTGATTTTTTTTTTTTTTTGGGCAGTACAAGACTTAGGTACACTATTACATGTTGAGATGCATCAACTTGATCACAGTGTCTGGGTAAAGAAATAAACATACCATGAAAGTAAAAATTTGTGTAGCAAATGTGGAGTTAACTGCATTTGACCATTTTCAAGGTAGCAAATCCTTTCTTTGTATTATGGCTGGAAACTATAACAAGATAAATATGTTTCTCCACAGGAGTTTGTTGATTAAAGTAGGAAGTCCACAATATTCAGGAGGTCACTACTATTGTGGGACTGGAAAACAGCATCCACCCAGAAGACAATGCAAGCTTGTTAATGCATAGAAAATCAAATTAAATATCATTCTAATAACATCTAGTCAGCATTCACCATTATACAACCTGCAGATTACCTAGCTCACTGTCATCTCATCACCCTTCTGTATTGCTCCCTTTGCCCCTACCCTGTTTAGTAATGGATGCTAACCCTAATGCTGCCCCTTCCCCAACCCTAACCCTACACTTTAACATCATTAAAACCTTCCCATAACATTGCCACTATTCAGACAAATTTGAGGCTAGTGTTATGGGGGGATTTAGTTTTAATATTGGGAGAGGAAATAGTTTTCCTCTCTCGATAATATTCTTTTCAGTTTTGTTTTTGTTTCCTATTGTGTATGATCAAACTTATTTTGTTGGTGTTTTACATTCACCATCAGGGTGGTTCAGTTATACACAATAGACCCAACTACACATATATGTATGCATTTATAACTTTGTTTGGAATCCAAGATGCTGATATGGAAATAATGCACTGTATGACTTTATCACGTTATACCATAATAATAAAAAATGTTAAAAAAAAATCTGAAGGCAATGCAATTTCTTTAATCATAACCCACTGAATAAGAGATTTCATTCCTTACACAGACATCTTCAATCTCATGTAATAATCACAGACCCTAAACACTTGCAAACACATTTAACCCTAATTCTGAATCAAGTGTCAGCATTACTACTCACTTCTACTCACCTAAGATATGATTTGACTACACACAACAAATCCTGCATTTGATCACAAGCCAGATTCATTAACACCTATACTAAGTGTATACGAACTGTATTCAAAAACATCCCTACCACACTTAGTCACTCAGAAAGATTGTACTAGTGTACATGTAGTCTACATTTTGTGGTAACCTTTATGAGAAAGTTTGTAGGAAAACTAAAATTAGGAGGAAGATGTGAGTTATGTTTATGTTGTCTCTTCACTCAGAACAGTGAACACTCGATGTAGGCATTAATGAATCGTAGGGCACATCGGGTATGAGGAACAGCATTTTTTTCAATGGATCACTCAAGGAAATAAAATTAAGACAATGATATATAGTTGAAAAGATATCTTTATCTTTCTTACAGGCCCCTTTGCAAGGTGTGATGGAACAGAGCTTTTTCAGTTGGGTGCTTAGACTGGAGGCGAGTGGATATAATTGAGGACTTCCTCCCTAGTGCACTAACTGTGAGAAGACATCATGGCGTAGCATCCACCCATGAGGGCCTATCCTGGATCTGTTTAATGTGTCTGTTACTGTTTTCTGTTCTGAAGGAATGTAAGTTGTATAAAGAAATACATTGCAATAAACTGATATATCCTAGGTAATCTTAGCCAGCCGGAAAAGGATCTACGGTCTTTTTCCTATCTGTTTGCTTATATACCACGTAACAGTAATGTTGTCTGTCATCATTAAAAGAGTGCCTGAAGATAAAAGCTAATTCAGTACTTTCAAGGAATTTATGAGACAGATCATTACTTTCAGTATGATATGTCTGAGCCTGTGATGTTTTCCTAAATTCTATACTCCTTGACACTCTGAGAAACAGCCCCCTCCCCAGAAGTCTGATGTATCCATGGCCAGTGTCTGAAAAGAGCTTTGAGGTGAGAAAGGGATTTCTGAGTTGGATAGCACCAGTTTTTTTTTTTTTTTCACCAAATAAGTTCTTTCTTCACAAAGTTAAGAACTAGAATTAGGAAAGATAAAGGTGGTAGTGTTGAGCTAAACAGATTGGAGAAACCACAGGATCTTTCTCATGGGAAGTCTAGACATGAGGAATCATAAGGATGAAAGACAGCATAAAACCTACTATTGTCAGACATTATCTTGAACTGAACTTTTGTTTTTTTTCAGAACGCCTGAGGAAGTGCACCTTTCTTTTGGAGGAAGAAATGCAGTCATCGTGTACGTGTCTTGAAGACATTCCAAAAAAAAAAAAAAAAAAAAAACAGTTTGTGAGATGGAATCAGGGTTGACTTTTTTAGGTTTAGGGTGAAACTCATGTTGTACAAATGACTGTTAACTGAAAAGCTGTTGGAATCTCATGATTAATTGAGGGTGCTATCAGGCAATCATCCAGGAAGGAAAGATGTATGTCTTGAAGCCTGCAATAGGCTACCGCTGGAGCAAGGAATCTAGTACAAAATGCTGGAGTGGCAGAAAGTCCAAAGGGCATTGAAGCAAACTGATAATGTAATCCCAAGATAAAGAATCTGAAAAATTATTTTTACCTTTTCTTCATGGGAATACATAAGCAAGGATCTTTTAGGTCTAGAGTGGCCAGAAAAGCTTCAGAGAAAGAAGAGGAAAGATAGTTTAAAGTGTTGACATTCTGAATTTTGGAATGGGCAAAAAAGGGTTTAGATTTGATAGATTTAGAAGGGGCTTCTGTATGCTTCCTCTTTCTTAGGAACAAGGAAGAGTCTTGATTAAAAACCTTGTCCCTTCTGACCTGAGCGCACTGGCTCTATTTGTAGTTTGTAGCCTTGTTCTGTGATATTTAGAATTGAAGAGTCTTGGGTTAATGACTGCAATGCAGGAAGGCAAAGATAAACATTCCATGCATTTTTCTAAAGAAAGCCAGAGTGGGAGGAGAAGGGAGTGAGAAAATATGTATCAATGCTGATCAGAAGTTTTTTCTTTGGGAGTCAGCTCCCTAGGAACCATTACATTTTCTTCTGAAATCTCCTTCCCATTTTCTGAACAGTTTTTTCCCCTCAGAATATTGCTGACCAGATTTGAAAGGTTTACAAAAAAATGGACTTCAACTGGATGGATACTGCCTTTAAAATTTAGGAACTGGAGGTAAGAAAAGTTCTTTAGCTTTCTGTATGACTTTTCTATTTTCTTCGAGCTTTTTGAAACATTCAGCAGAGGGTGTTTAGGAACTGAGCTTTACTCGTAACATCCTAAAAGAAGGCAGTGGCGGCTGGTGATTTCAAATCAAAGAGGTGCTGTAGGAGACAGCTGAATGGGTGGGGCCAATGGGAAGGGTGTGGCCAACCAGAAAGGGGTGGAGCTATGGTACAGTGCAAGCAATGCTGGCCATTCTTACCAAGTCACGTGAAATAAATGCTCAGTCACTATGACGCATGCTGAATACTCAGCACATCACACATTGTTACATGTATATACAGGTTGATGACTTGTAACTTCCTATAATTAACTCATCAGCATTTAAACCTACAGAACCCAAATTATATAATACTAACTAGAAAGGAACATTAATAAACCATCCTTAATCTGCAAAATTGTTGAACTCTATCTAAACCAGAGCTGCTTTGGACGTTAACCAGCATATATTTTAATTTTGTGATGACATTTTGGCATACTTTAACCCTCCCATTCTGAAACTTGTTTTACTTTTGTGAGCAGCCTCTTAAAGCATATTACTCTGCTTTTTCAATTTTTCCCCAAACTGAAAAAAAATTAACAACAATGTGAACATTACTGCACAAAACACAATTAGATAAAAGCCACCAGCATAACCTCAGCCTGCTAACCCAACTAAAGAAAAATAACTGATGGGAGGGGAACACTACTGCTTACATAGGTTTACTGTTTAAGTTCTTGAATTTGCCACCAAACTGACACCTTCTTAAGCCTTTTAAACCTGTGCTTCCTTCCTGTAAAAGTTTAATATATTAGTTTTTAAAGTGCCATGGTCCTGATAGTCATGTTACCTCATGAGGTATCAAGGCTGATCAGCAACTACCTATAGCTCAAAGTCACAGTAAAATTTAAATATAACTAAACAAATCTTAAAGGTAAACATGTAAAATGAGCTTTTCTGCTTTACTTGTTCTGTAAATTTTTTTTCATTTAATATAAGAAGAAAACACATAATACAAGTAAATAAATAAAATGAATAAATAATACAAAATAAATAAAAAAAACATATTTTTTACACTAAATGTAATCAGAAAGCGAAGAAAGAAATATAAAGTCTAGCAGTTTAGTGTCAAGGACTAAGCTATAAGCTGCTAACAAACTTCATTCAGCGGTCCAGAGTTTGATTCCCTTAGTTCCCTTCTGCCTGCAGCACAAGTCAAAGTTAGTCAATTGATAAGACAGTGTTCAAAAGTTACCAAACAGAAACATGCCTAGTGGTTCACCTGCTTAACAAATAAATAAAAAATAGCACAGTCAAACAATATGTTATGAAGTTATATCAATATAGCAATTAATATTTCACATGGCTGTGATGACTTCTGTATAAAAATAAAAATATCCAGTGCCTGAAATTTCTTAATCAACTGCTCTAGGGACAATTTTTCATAAAAACAAATAAAAATATAGAAATACAATACAATGGTGTCCACCAGGGTTGGTTTTACAGGAAAAATAATGGAACTTCAGAAGTGTGGATGATCTCAAAACATTGAGTGGTCTTTTTTCCATATAATGTCTCCCAAGTCCCAACAGGCCTCCCATCAGGCATTATTACTTACCTATAAAACCAATGATGCCCACCCTGTCAGGCATTATGTTATTTCTACAACTGGTAACCTACAATAAGAAATGCAATATTTGCAGGGTTCTCAAATGTACCTAAGGGGATAAGCACCAGAAAGAAATACTGCATGCTGCTACAGTGTAAAAGAATATCTTATCTAGTATAGTAATTTGCTCATTTTGCTGTAAAAGTCACACTTATTTCACCAGAATGTCCCAAATACAATTCCATGGTAAATAGTTATTACTAGGCAATATTTTAAAACATTTCTTAAAGGAAATTTTACAGAACAAAGAAATAGAACTAACAAGACATCAGGAAAAAACCTAAACTGAAAAAAATCGTTGTAAAAAACAGAGTCATAGAGAACATGTAATTAAGTTGATATGACAATGGTCCTCCTAACAATCGTGTAATTAATTTGGTTCGGCGATGGTCCTCTTAACAATCACTAACTATTGTTTCCTTCCCTCCCTGATTAATTTTCAAATACAAATCTAAGAAAAAAAATAGAATGGTTTTGCCATGATTTTTTTCCATGCAGGCTGATCAAGTGTAGCAGTCAGTGCAACTTAAATTAAATATATATATGACAAAATCAAATGCTTATGCTAGCCCCAGCTTTGCCTTTTACTGACACAGTTGTTTTTCTTTTAACTTAAGCAAAGTAGCAAACTAAGCAGCAGTGCACATTGTCATTGAAATGATATCTCAAATCTGTGAAGTAGCTAGTATTACCGAATACCCAACAGTCTCTCAGCCAGCTATCAGTCAATGATGATCCTCCCAGATCAAAGCTATGCACTTCAAGTTAATTCCATGACTGTCTAAATACTAAACCAAAGTACTGACTGTTTCTTGCTCTCTTTTTCCAGCAAGCAAAGTGCAGGAAGAGAAGAGAGCAAGAACCAATCAGTACCCATCCAGCCATCCATGTCACGTACATGACTGAGGATGTGGCAGTCCCATCTCCTTCTACTTTACTGTAGTTACAAACTGCACAGACTACTACTGGGCATTACAAAAATCTTTTTTTTTTAAACCCGGAACTTTCCAATCATGCGTAGTTCGATTTCCGTGACTAACAGCACAGCAAGTCTGTCAGTCGGACAGTTCAGCAGCAGCCAGCCAGGGGTAGACTACAAAAATAAAAATAAATATTTTATTTTTTGAATTTATTTTTCTTTCCACAGTTGGGGGGTCTGCAGTACTGCAGTCCGATGGCACGAGCTGCCACTGAGAGAAGGACTCATCTTATAATAGCATGCCTACTCATAACAGTAAAAGTTACAGTAGCTCAAATGACAGCATCCACAGCTTTGTAACCAAATTTGATTGTGTGTTTATGTACCTGTGTGGTGAAGTTAAGCATGTCCATAACATTAGATTTCAAGTCAGAGCTAAGGAGATTAGTCACAGTTTGTCCCATGTTGCTCAAACTAGAGAAAATGAGCTTAAACATGTGGGTTTGGCAATTAATACCTCTAAAAGCTATGGTGGCAGGAGTATAGACTTTTTTTATCATACCTATGAAGAGCCCTTCTGTTCTTATCATTTTGTCAACATCCTAAGAAATGACAGCAGAGGGATTTTATCAAGGTACTTTTGCATATCATGAACCCTGTAAAACATGCCTGGCTTCTTTGGGGGCAGGATACTGAGAATCTGGATAGAGTGAAGAAGCAAAAATAGCATTTAGCATTTTCTAGAGCCTCTTGAAGTGTAGATATACCAGCAGTATATGGAGTATCCATATTTAACAGCTTACATTTATATGAGTCAGAAACTTCTTTATACTTCTATTTAAAAAAACTTTAATTTTGGCAAGTATCCCAAAATCAAATTTCATCATTAGAGCAAGCAGATAATAAAGTATCTCTGTCTCAGATTCACATCCAGAGGGAAAAGGAAATTGAGATACATAATAAAGTACTTCATTGTCAGAATCTGTAATTTCTTTTGCTTCTAAAGAAGAGAGAGCTCTTTCCTTTTGAACATGCAGTAGAAGTGGATGAAGAGAATGCAAATACAGAAGATTGAAAGGATTGGACAGATTTAAGTAATCCTTGTGCAAACCTAACATCTGGTTGTCAATCACCTCTATCAAAGACTTTCTTTTTTTTACCCAAGGACATCCACTAGAGAACAGTGCCATAGCCACGCTTGCCTGGTCCTGAAAATAGCTGTTTTGTAACTAAGTACTAAGGGAGTTAAGCCTACTTCTATCAGTATTTGTGAACAATTGCCAAATTCTGCATTATTTAATGGTGTATTTGGCACCTAAGCAAAGCAATCAGTTAGAGTGGGAGTCCTTGTATGGTTATTTGGCACCCACAATCACAACTTCAATTTTTGACAGACATAAGAAACTTTCTCTGAAAAAGTTTTGTGAAGGAGGAATGACCGTAAAGTAGTACTTATCTGCCTGAAAATGTGCTGAAGCTGACTGTAGGGATAACTGTTGAGTTAACATGTTGCTGATGAGAGTCTGCATATGCAGACTAGAGTCACAAGAAAGTTCCATTATTTGGTGTGTCCATTCTTCCCTTTTATACTTAACTGTCCACTCATGCTCAGGGCACACAAAGGGGCACACAAGGATTTGTCATGTTGTAGAACAGCCTGATATATGACATCTTTGGCAGGATATAGCCCATCTGGAAAGATTACTGCAACAGTGGTCTTTTAAAGAATACCCACTAATACACCAAAATGCACACCTTAAATCTGTCAACAGTTTGTGATATGGAACTATAGTGTTTCTGTGTGTTGGTTCCAAGCCTCATATCACATGGATTTCTTCTTGCCATCCTTTCAACCAGACCTAGGATCTTCTTGTTATACCAGTGCAGATTTCCACCCTTTTAAATGCTTTTAGACAAAACACTTCTCATTTTATCCAGCTGCAAAGACCTCTCCAAATTCAGTGCTATTCATTATCATTACTTTGCCGCTGAACTCCTGCTGCTAGCAGATTCGTATAAATGTAAATACTTCACATAATCAGGTAACATTATCTTAGTTTAATTTTTTTTTCAAACACCTTTATTGAATTATCACTTGTGACACAGGCAAATTTACATTCATATAAACGTAATCAAACTATATTAACATAACAAACATCATACTTCACATATATTGCTATATATCACATAACCTAAGCAATTACATGTTGTTGTTGTTGTTGTCTTTCGGCTTTTCCCGGTTAGGGGTTGCCACAGCGGAACTCCGGTCCACTAATGATTGGTAGTTGATTTTTACATGCCGAGTTACCAGCCCTGACGCACAACCTTCAACGAAGGTACGCCCATTCACGCATGTCTCCACTTAGAAGACGCTCTAGCTGAGAATCGAACCAGACAGCGTCTTACTGTGAGGTGACAACGCTACTGCAGCAACACCACCACGGGTAATTCCTGCCTTTTTTAAAAAGGTACGTCTTTATTAAACCATCATTTACTACACAGGCAATCATACATTTATATAAATGAAAACAAACCACACCGATACAATCCTAGTTGTAAGCATTTTATATCACAAAACATACTGACATACATTATACATCACTTATAATCTACCCAATCTTCTCACTCAAACATTACATAGCTCATTTACGTCCTGCTACTTTTTAGACCTCATTCTTTCCTTGTATGTATTGCTCCCACAATTCCCATTTTTCCTATGTACTTTCCTCCTACCCTTTTCTAAATATCTTAATTCCAGTTGTTTTATCTCTGTTACTATATTCTCCACTTCCAGTAAAGTTGGTATAGATTTTGATTTCATTTTCTAGTAATTGCTTTTTTGGCAGCCACTATTATTAGATACAGCAAGGCCTTACCATGTCTAGGCAATTCGGATTCTGTAACATAGCTCAGAAAAATCACCTCCCTCGTCAGACCAATCTGCCCAAACATTATGTCCAACATTGCATCCCACAGGGAATTCTTCAAGTCCACCAACTCACCATACTCCCAGAAAATATGTTCCCAGTTACCTCTTTCTTCCCATTCACATCTCCAGCATTTGCTGTCTTAGATTCATAGGTTCATAGGATGATACTAGGCTACTGGCCAAAAGGCCCTTATAAGCCTAGCCAAGAATTTTGCACATGTTCTCACAAAGTCAGCACCTGTTTCCCCTGTCCAGCAGGGACACAGGTGGGATATCAGGGATGTATTTTCTGTTTCCCATCCAGTCGTCCTGGTTCCTCTTAAAGAGGGCTAGAGAGGTACTCTGCTTAACATGGAGAAGGAGTCTATTCCACAGATGGAGGAGTCTCTGGGACAGAAATCTATCCTGACAACCAGTTCTATTAATGTCACAGACCAGGTTTAGGCCTTGCATGTGGGTTGTCCAAGTGGATTCTTTCTTATGGATATGCAGCAACTTCATCAAGGCTAGGTCTGAGATGGCCTTGTATGCCAGACACAGGTCACCTCTAAACAGTCTGTAAGAAACTGAATAGAGGAACAGGGCTTTTAGCTTATCATTATAGGACAGGTGTCTGAGACCCTGGAGTTTCCTATTCAAGAACCTCTGTGGTCTCTCCAGCTGCTGCATGTGCTTGGCAAGGTACATACTGAAGGGGGCACTGTACTTGATAATGGGTCTGATAAGAGAGGCATACAGGGATGTTATGACCTTGTTCCTGGATGGAATACCCTTACTTATGTGTTGGGCCATGCAGAAAGCCTTCCATACAATGGGAGGCAATGTGGTTGCCAAAAGCCAGGTTGCTATCAACCTGGGTGCCCGAGTCCTTCATGACTGCTTGCATGCATAGAACATTGTTATTAATGAGATAATTAGTAGGGCTGCCATTTTCCCCAAAGGGGATAATGATGCATTTCTTGACATTCAGTTTGAGGCCATGCCCGAGTGGGGAATAGGGTTGAAGGCTTTGGCTAGGTCAAGGTAGGCGGTGTGCACCGTCTTCCCCTCGTCCATGGCTGTGCTGACTGTTTCAAGTTGACCAAGTTTAATAGGCATGATCTCCCTTTGATAAAACCAAACTGTGTGGGTCAAGCATTTGGAGGTTGCCAATGTCCTTGTTTATAAGGTCCATGATAATGCATTCCATGGCCTTGCAGATCAGGCTAGTTAGCCTGATGGGCCTATAATTGCCTGGGTCAGTGGACACTCCACCTTTGTGTAGAGGGATGACAGTGGCTCTCCTCTATTCAGCTAGGATGAAGCCAGTGCTCATGCTTTTGTTGAATAGGGTGCCTAATGGTGCTGAGAGCTCATGCCTGAGCTCATGTAGGATGTAGCCAGGGATGTTGTCAGGTCCCATGGAGAGTGTATTTTTTGCCTTTGAGAGGGCATTAAAGACCTGCTCCCTGGTGAGGAGGGGAGGGGGAGGCAGGTGCTGGGGATGTCCTTGTTTACTAATGGGGGGACAGGGAGGTGAAGTTTTCACTGAACCTGTCTGCTAGCAGGTTGCGATATCTATGGCATTTGTGTATGTGGTGTTCTGTCTGCCAGAGGAAAAATTCTCCGGAGTCTGCTTGGGGTATAAAAATATCTATGTAAACATTTCCAAGCAAAAATTCTAAATCTTCTAGATTCTGTTGCATATTTGGGAGATATACATATATCCTCCCATTGTTTCTTTGTGAATTGCTTATCCAATCTCTCTTCCCAATCCTTTCTAACCTCCTCCGATTGATTCTTATTGTTATCATGCAATATTTTATATACTCTACTAATTATTCCTTTTTAATGCTAGCTTCTGTTCTATATTCCACTAAAAACTCTACCAGTGCTGGTCTTTCATTTAGTACTACCCTATTTCTTTCTCTTTGCCTATATTCTGATATCAATCCCTGATAGGAAGGCAATCTCTAACTTGCAGTCCAAATAAATTCTTGGTGTCTTCCCATTCTATAATTTTTCCCTCTCTAGTTATTTGCTCCCAATACCTTTACCAGTTTTCTCCAGTAAAGTCCACCCCCCTCTTGTCTATTGTCTGTATCCCTAATTGCAGTCATCCCTATCAGCAGAATCTCCTTTCTCTATTCTTGTATTGGTTTTGTTCTTAGAATACTTTTGGCTACTTTATGGATATAATATTCTATATGATTATTGTTATTCTCCTTAAAGGTCTGCATCCAAAATCCCAGTCTCTCCTTGTTTCTTCAGCTTCCCCCCTGTTTCATCATCATCCCTTTCCACTTTGAATTATAGTTTTCTGCTTGTGCTATGAATAGGAGTCTTAAGTGTGTAGTTCTGAAATACCCCTTCAAATTGGGTAATCCCAATCTGCCCTATTCTACTGGCAGAATCAGTTTATCCCACTTGACACTTGCAGTCTTTTCTTCCCAGAAAAAGTCTTTCAGCTCTTTACTAATTGCTCTCCACAACTTCTCCTCTGGTTGATAAAAATATGCCTGACTTGTGTATAACACTAAAGGGGCTAACAGCATTTTAACTGCTTGCATTTTACTATCCATATCCATTTAACAAAGCTTCCATTTTCTCAGTTTCTTTATTACCTTTTGTTTAGTCTCTTCCCACATATCCTTAGCTGCTGCACTAGAATCATTTTTAATCCATACTCCTAAATACTTAATTTTATCATGCCCCCATAAAATAGGTATTCCTGAAACAGTTCATGTGGGGATACACAATTTACCACAATTGCCTTTGTTTTAGTTTCATTAATTCTGTAACCCAAAAACACCTGTAACTGTCTCATAATGTTCCACAACACTGTAATGTCTTTTTCCAGTTTTGTCAGGTATAAAATAATATCTGCAATTAAAGCCAGCTTTTCTTGACTACCATACCAATTATATTCTTGAATTTCTGAGTCCCTTATTATCTTTGTCAATGGTTCTAAGTATAATGCAAATAATAAAAGAGAAAGAGGACACCCCTGCCTGGATCGTCTGCTCCAGCAGAAATTATCAGAAAGGACCCCACCCACTTTAATTTTCATCTCTGATCCCTCATATATCCTCCTAATCAACCTTCTAATTTTTTTCAGGAAATGCAAACACTTCCATTGCCCTGCTCATAGTACTCTGTCAAATACTTTCTCTGCATCAAGACCCACCAACATCAATGGTATTTTCTTACATGCTGCTTCCCTCTGGATCATCAGTGTCTGTTAATGTTGTCAAATGTTTGTCTTCACTCCAAAAAAACACATTGATCCATATCTTTTCAGTTTTGGCATTACTTTTGCCATTCTTTTAGCCATTATAGACATAAACACTTTATAATCATGGTTTACTAGTGAAATGAGCCTTTATGAAGCTGGATCTGATGGATGTTTACCCTCTTTAGGTATTAGAGCTAGCACTGCTTTTTTTCCAGAATGGTGGTACTTCTCCTTCTGTTAAGATACTATTAAACAAAACCTTCCAGATCTTTGTCATTTTTTTTTCATCCTAGCTTCTAAACTTCCCAAGGATCATCACCTATACCTGGGGACTTTCCTGTAGATTGGTTATACGTCACAATTTTTATCTCATCTCCTCTATCCTAACCATTAGTAATTGAGCCTCATCTACCTCTAACCATGGCATATTTAATTTTTTCATAAACATTTATATTTGTATCTTTTCATGATTTTCAAATTTCTCTGTGTTATAGAGACTCTCATAGAATTTCAGAAATATTTCTAATAGCTCTACAGGATCTCTTGTTACCTTCCTTGTTATAGGCTCCCTAAGTTGGGTGACAGCCCTTTCTACTTTCTGTTGCCTGAGTCGTTGTGTTAAAGGTTTTGTGTTCTTGTCTTATTATCAAAAAACAGTTGCTTAACAGCAATCTTTCTAAGCTCATGCATATTATCTTGGTAATCCCTTATTTTCTGCCTAGCATTCTGTAGTTGATCCTCTTCTTGTTCAGTGAGAGTTCACCTATTCTGCAATACTTTAGCATTTGTCAGTCCCTCTAAATAATTTTGCTATTTCTTAATCATAGCTCCCTTTCTTTTATTCCCACCCTATTTTTAAACTCCACCTTAATTTTATCCCATTCCCTAGCTATATTTTCAGAAGAAATTTCTCTCCTTTCTAACAACTCCTGAATAATCTCCACTACTCATTCCTTAAATTTGTCTCTTTTCAATAGATATTTTTTATATCTTGGGGAATAATATGTAAATTCACCCTGAACTCCTATTACTGAATTCACATCTTTCATGCCAAATATTTTCATAAATTTCTTCAAAAAGCTACCTTTCTTTATTATATTTTCCCTTCTGGGCCCCCCAGACACATCTTCACTGCTGCAAATCAAACTCCAGTCCCCACCTATAAGTAATATTCATTGCTGAAAACTAATTATTTCTCCAAGAATTTTCTTAAGTTCCATTTTAGCAGTTTTAGGTGTAATGTAAATACATGCCAGTGTAATCGTCCTCCCTTTCCAGTAGCCCATTAGCACTAAAAATCTGCCATTATTATTTTTTTATATTCTTCTATCAATATTGGAGCCCTTTTTGCAATTAATATAAGTATACCTATTTTACTCTATCCCAGGTATTCTGCTGAATAACCATCTTGAAAACCTTTTGTTATCAAATTCCCATGTTTAGTTCTTCCTATGTGTGTCTCCTGTACCATAGCTATTTATACTCTACATTTTTAATATAGTTCATTACTCTTTCTTATTTGTACTTATCTGTGAGGCCATTTACATTTAAAGCCATTAAAGAAAGCATCACTGTATTAAAAAGTTATTACTCCCACCTTTTATGTATAACACCTTTTTTGTTAAATGTCTAGTTCCAGCTTTTGTGTTACATGTGTACACTATTTGGCAGGTTGGATTTTTAAACAGTTGTTTCTTGTCATATCCATTTCAGCCTATGTCATTTTATGTTTTATTGAAAGCCCTCAAAAAAACACACACACACTCCCAATATCCCCCTAAAACCAATTAACGTAATACTAACACACTAAACTATATACATATTCAAATATTAACATTTTACCCTCCTAATAGGAACAAAAATCCCAAACAGACAGTCACACTCACAAACTTGAGTTAACCTAAAATAAAGGTTACCCATGCTAAGACGCATGGTGCAGCCTGAGCTTCTATTAAGTGCTGATTGGCTTTGTCGTATCTTTATAGCTGTCCCAGCTGGGAAAATCCTTAAATGTTTTCAAAGAACATTAACTACCATGGGAATAATCCTGAATGCTTTCAGAGAACATTATCTCCCTGCCAATTGCTCTTTTTTTCCCCAAGCCAATCAATCTCCACCAGATTGTAGCCAGTTTCTCTTTATCAGATTGTCTCCATGCAGACATGAAAATCAGGTAGCCAGTTTCTCTTTACCAGATTGTTTCCATGGAAAATTAATACCAGCTGCAGAATTGTTACTCAGCATTCATGTATTTGATAGAAAAACTTCATAATATTCAATGTTCTTATTCATTTACTTGCTCTCTCTTAAAACGTGATACTAAATCAAGTTAAGGTCTTTAATCCAGTCATTCCCTCATGTGAAAATGAGAAAATCACACTGTTTTTTCTTTTGTCATGCTTTTTAACCAGGCTTTTTTTCTTTACATTGGAGCACCTACATTTCTTAAAAACGAACAAAAAGAAAGAGAGAAGGGAGAAAGAAAAGAAAAAAAAACAGCACCAGCTGTTTACATTTCCCATTACACTTACAAATAACTGAACATAACTTTACTTTATAGCATGTAAAGAAAACCATATGCCACAAAATTGGTACTATTTAAGAAAAAAATTATTTTTAGTTAACCTTCTCCCTTCTCTTCCCCCTCCCCAAAGCACTTTTTCGAACATTAATGACATGAAGTAGGGCATATGCTTTAGAGTTCCCCACAACAACAAATTCTGAAAAAGTCCAATATTTCCAGATTTTCTTGTTCTGTCATATTTCACAAATATAATTACTGCATTTTAATCCCATATTAAGTTACTTGTTTTATTACTGTTAATATCCAAAATCCTGTCTCTGCTTCATTTGCAACATACTCTTGATTCTTCTAGTCAATTCTTGTGCTCCAACATTTTCCATTGAAAAATCTGAAAAGGTTTCACAGGTACAATCCCTCTGTGGTCTTTATTACCAGAAGAATGAAAAGAAGAATCGCCTTCTGGTTCACAGCTTACTTTTTGGTGGACGATTTTTATATTTCTTCCTTAGTATGCACATCATCAAAAAATATTTTTGTCCCTCCAGAGAAGAATACATTGAAGACAGCTGGGTACAGCAGTTTGAATCTCACACCAGCATCTCAGTATTCCCTGAATAGTGGAATAAATTTGCTCCTCTTCTGTCTGTTGTACAATGAGTAATCATTCTCCACAAACACTCTGCTGTCTCCCCACTTTTAGTACTTTGCCCTTATGCCACAATTTTGTCAGAATCAACTCCTTCTGCTTGTAGGATTGCATATTTACTATTAAAGGTGTAGGTTGCTTTCTTATATCCAGGTTTGGAGCATACACATGATTTGCCCTTTCAATTAACAACTCCTGCTGTGGAATACCAGTCCAGTTGCTTATTTGAGCATTCATAAAATTAATGCAGTCTCTTCCTTCCAGCTTCTCTGGTATAGCTGAAAATCTCAGGTTTTCCCTATGTGCTCTGTTCTCTAATTATAGAAGTCTCATCTTCAGCCAGCCTTTTCTTCATTTAAACCTCTGATTTTTCCAGCTTTATTATCTCATCTGAATATCTGTTTAAAGCTTCTAACATTTTTCCAGACTTTTAGTCCAAAAAAACAAGGAAGTAACCACGATGCAACCACACTGCAGCACAAAAAAAATAATACTTACGATAAGATTAAGCGCTTTTCGTTTATTACAATGAATAAACTTCTTCAGATAAAGACTACTACACATAAGCAACATTTATATACAACCACTAAAAGTTAGTCAATTATCCAATTAACTTCTTAAAATGGAAACACTCATTCCAAACAGTAACTAGTGTAAAAGACACTCATATTATATAGTAAAAAACAATTGTTATAACAATATCATCAGCAGTGCACCGCTACATTTTTCCAGACTTTTGTTGTTTGTGTTGATATACTCGACCAGTATTTTGTTTATTTTAACCAGGTCTGTCTGCAGTTGTCTTATATCTTTCTTTAGGTCACTGGAAGTCATGTTTGAAGGCTGCATTGCTTTTTGCTGAACAGCTGCAGAACTTTCCCCAGTCAGAGTTTCTTTCGCACTTTCTGCAGCTGATTTTTCAAGGTCTTCTGTATTTCCTTATACCTGGCATCCAGGCAGTGCACATACTAGCCTGTTACTGAAATTTACCCCAAAACAGAAGTCTACAGGACTTATCTGCTGAGTTTCTGTTTTCACACTGGGAGAGCTAGAAATAAGCTGTTACTCAATGCACAGCCATCTTGGAATTAAGCTTAGTTTACTTTCTTGTCTGCACTCACTAATACTAAGATTATTATTTTTTTTCTGCCAGCCATACCTTTCAACTGTCCAGATTTTTGCAGAATGTCCAGATTTTTGCCTCATACTTCTGACCTGTTTCTCATGAAATTATGGCTTTCTTGCAAATCATTGAGGACTGAAGTCAGAAAATAATGGCAAACATTTGATTTTCTGAGGTCATATCCTTCAGAAAATGTATGCGATTGCCAAACCTGTTAGTCTATTAACTTTCTAAGTTTGTGTCTCTATTTTGGGGCCTTTGTCATAGGAGGTTACTAGGATAATGTCCCAAGGCTCCTAACAAGTCTAGTCAAGTTCAACCTGTGTTCCCAAGGGTGTCTGGTTCAAGCAGACACTAAAATCAGCACCTAGTGCTTCTGTCCAAGAGGGACACAGGTGGAACCCCTGGAGTAAATTTCTGGTTACCCATCCAGTCGTCCAAATTACGCATAAATAAGGTCAATGAGGGGCTTTGTTTAATATGAATAGGAAGCTTGTTCCAAAGGTAGGACAACCTCTGAAAGACAAATCTGTCACTCCAGCAAATTCTGTTGATGTCACATACCAGGTTAAGGTCCTTTGATTGAGTGACTTGTATGCCATTTGACTTGCAAATGTACAGAATTTCCCTTAAAGCTCAGTCAGAGGCTGCTCTATATGCAAGGCACAGGTCGCCATTGTCCCTCCATTACTTGTGGCTTTGTCCATATTTCTTGATCTAAGAGGTTGAGAGGTATGCTACCAACATATTAAATTTTGACTTTTGTTTAAGTGTCTTATCGGTAATTTCCATGCTAGTGTCCCGTGTTTGGGTCAGGAGTGAGAATGGTCACTGGAGTAGCCCATTTAACCAGTTCTAAAATAGGTAAGTGAATTTAAAACATCTCTATTTCTTGCCTGTTCTTTAAAAAAATGGTCATGTTGCTGCTTATCTCCTGGTTAAACAAACTTAGCATAAAGCATCCTAAGAGTTACGATTCACAAACTTCTACTTTCAATAAAATCAAAGATTATACATCATATGAATTTAACTTTCCATTTCCTCATCCCACTCTGTTCTTTTTACCTGCATATTTTTTTCACAAGACTTCCTTGTACACTCTAACATCCTTTATTCTCCCCTTATATAATATTGAATTGTTGATTTAAAATTGTTCAGCTTCATATAACAGTCATTTTTTCATTTACATTTTATACTGTTATCTTAAGTATTGCTCCTTATGTAATTCATACTCGTTAGAGGCATCAGCACTTCCACATGGTACATTGAGATAGAATGCTGGCAGCCTGCAACACTGGCAAAGAGGGATAAAGTCCTGACTACGATCCATGAAAACTTGATTTGATTAATGACTTGGGTCCTTGACAGTGCTGGCAGTTATGATAGGTGTGCCCATTTTGGTGGGGGTTGGAGATCCCTTGAATACAGCATTGCGCATGATTCCTGGAGGAGGCCAGGGACTCATGAAGAGTGATGTACTGAAGGGAGAGGCAGGATTTAGTTTGAGATGCATGCAGATACAGGCTAAGATTCGATGTTTTGCCTTTCACTCAATATGTGGCTCGCTCTTATGGTAGTTCGCTCTTTACGTGTCGATGTATTTGTATTCGCGGTTTCCATCTTTTGATTTTGATATAGACTCAATTTCTACTGCAGTGAGTTGCATATTAAATATTAATACAATCTGCATTAGCATATCATTAGGCAGTATGGGGCAATACATGGAGAAATATGCCATCAATTTTACTCTGCTTATGTGTGGTTTCCAAAATCAACAAGAATCTTTATGCAGGAAAACCATTCCACTGCTTTAATTGTGCATATGAATCATATAGTATGTCATGTTAGATGTACTGCAGACTGTAAAGGTGATAACAGAATATCTACAGTAGGATTACTCTAAATGAGTTTTCAATGCCTGGAAAACTAGGATAAGATTTTTTTTTTTTTTTTTTAATTTACTTCTCTTTTGAATACATGGAAAGTCTGACTGTGTCAAAACCCATTTTCACTGGTGGCCCAAGGAGAAATCCTGCAAAAATTAAGAACAATTTAAATTAATGCTCAGATTAAGAATATCTAAGGTGCGCAGTACAGCTGAAACTTGGAATAAAGTACTACAGTTATATGCAAGTATATATACAAGGTTACACGAATAAAGATCAGAAAAATTCCTCCATTGGTGTAGGACAGCAGTATTGATAACCTTGGAAAAAACAATCATATTATATACATATATGCAAAGGACAATCATTGCACAACAGGTGAAGATTCTGGAATTACAGTGAATGGCTGAGCAAGTTAAACCTAAGTTACATATGAAAATAAGTAATACAGAGTGCTAGCTATAGTCTATGTGAGGCAAGTTGTTAGAGTAAAGAGACAGAAAGGCAATGTGCTACAAGAAAGCAAGGACTATGACAGGAATAACCTAGTCCTGACATGTTAGTATGATTCTAAAGCTGAAGGTAAGAAGAGAACGGGTGAAGAGCTGGTAGACAAGTGATATATAGAGGTTTGAGGTTATCAGGCATGAGTATAAGCATACAGGTGAGGTAGTGGAGATAAGAGAAGCAAAATTAAGTGTTTGCAGAGATATAGGTGGACAACGTGGCATCTGAAGCAAGTGGTCAGAAGTACAGTGAGTCGTATACATTCTGTTATGATGTAATTAGTATAAGGATAGAGGTGAGGTAGGGAAGATGAGAGAAAGTATAAGGAAGTATAAGGAGGTGATAGGTAGAGAGATTACAGGTGAGCAGTGTGGCATCTGAAGCAACATGGATAGAGGAAGATGAGTTTATTGGAACTGTTATAGCAAAATAAGATGTTATCTACTTTAGTAATATAATAATTTTGGATATCATGAATGAATAGTAAAATATAATTATGCAGTTAAACAAAAACAGATCCAGGAGTGAGTTAAGTATCATTTTAGACCATTCTTGAATGTGGATCAACTGGGAGCTAGCCTTAATTGTAGGGGGAGATCAAGTTCTGGCCTTGGCTACACAGCTTCAGTACAGGGAGTTCCCAACTGCATATTGTTCTTTATGAATATTTAGGAGTGATTTGACCTTTCAGTGTACTGATCTGGTGGGTGAATATGTCTGGAGAAAATTATTCAAAGATGGGCATTGTTGGGGTATATTGCTTACCATATGGACAGTGAGAAGCTGGGAGTATAGTAGATGTGAGGAAATTCTAACCAGCTGAGTTGTTTTAGTGGAGTGCATTGGTGGGTTGTATGGGGTTTTCAAGCAGTAAATTTGGCTGCTTTACTGTAGCATTGTTCTATCTTGTTTCTCAGTGCAGCCTGGACGTTTATTTGCTCAGGAGAAGCACAGTGCAGGAGAAGTTAATAATTATGGTACGGTCATTGTTCCCTGTAATTTTGTAAAGCGAACAACATCAAAGGGGGGGTTATGGAGAGCTATGCATTAGGGACTTTGGAAGAAAAAAGAATTTTTTTTGGGGGGGTAAGTTCTTGATTGTTTAGCTTCTTAACATAAAATAATGCTAAGTAAATGTGTTTGTTATCTGACTAAAATGTTACTATTGTATACTAACGCACTATAAATTAACACAAGATATGCACTGATGGTTTTCGCTGATTACTCTTTGAAAATATATTACAATATCTTTACTGAGATATCAGTGTAGGCACTGTGATGCACAATGCTTTCTCAAATACTATCTGCTTCTCATTAAACTGCTCAGAGAAGCAGTAATGTGTGCCTTTAATTACTGATATGCACTTCATCAATTTTTAAAGCTGGGTTCTGCTTTTGCTTGCTGCTCACTCACACTCTAACAAATTTAAAATGTTTAGCCACTCCCGTGGGGAAACCTGGAGGAAAGTGATTAATATTGCATACCAGTATTGCAAAAGATATGAACAGAGTTAATAAGATAACCACAAAAGTCAATTTTGCTTTAAAGCAAAGAGACAGCCATTAATTACATATGCTTGTAATTGTGAAGTGGAACCTGTAGAAAACTCAAACAGACGCATACTATGCAGACAAGCAGATGTAGTATTGAAAATCCTCAGTATAATCTTGCTGATTGTAGTTAATGAAAAATATGGTGTACATTAATGGCATTACAAACAGTTAACTTTCTTAGTTGCCTTTAGCAAACAACATGCTACTGACCACTTTAATTTCAACCTTATTCCAAAACGTTTTGCCCCAATAAGGCCATTGGTTACTTTTGCTTTACATCTGTAAATGGCTGTATTCCCAAAATGGTTTGATATATTCTTATGAAGTTTTCAGGATCTGATAACTGGATATGCTCATATAAAATATCCCTAGAGTATTCTCATAGCTTCAATTTTAGTGGATGGAACAGGAACATTTTAAATTTTAATGAGAACTTTTTCTTTCAGTCACAACATAAAAAATGTATATTTCACTTCCGTATATAGTATACTCATATATTTATATATACACAACTTTAAATGTGAAAAAAATGAATATTTTACTTCTGCAATGAATGCAGCTGTAGGTTTGATCATAAAATAACAATATGTTTTACTATTTTTTTAATTCTATCACTCTGTTGGGAAAAAAAAACAACAGCTACATTCATTCTGAAGTAATTCTTTTCTGGACCATTGTATTTATCTTTTTTCAAATGCCATTCTGTCTTGGATTTAATCCTACCTATTGGTGGTAATATATTAGAAATTCTTTGAGATTATTTTCTTTTTCTGAAAACTTCCAGATAGGATGCTTAGATAGGCTGCAATTTACTGTGCACAGCATGTGCTCTGAAGACAAGAGTCTGTGCAATAAATTTCTCTATGCCATTTACCTTCTCATAACAATTTATTTGAGTTTAACATTTAATATGACAAAATCATGTTACTTGTTTAGAAATAAATATTACTGTAGTGTTGAAGTCATATTATTACCACTTAGATGAATAGCTTTTAGTAGTATGTTAGCGGAGCTTTTCTCCTCGGGCCTCCACTGAAAATGGACATGTATCCAGCTGGACTAGCCCGGTCAACAAATGTAAAATAAATAAATAAATAATTTACCAGCTGGAACAAACCATACTTAACTTTTTGTGAAACTAATGGCAGAAATCTAAGCAGACTAATTGCTACATAGTTCCATCTCAAAGGGCCACACTGTTAAACATGCTTTAAAGGAGAATTTTCCTACACAGTAGTAAAATAACTCTTGTATAACAAAGCCCATACGATGGTGTTTCTATGTGTACTTTACCAGAGCATGTATATTTTTCATTTGAATAATTCAAATATTTTATATGTTCATAAGTAAATACTAGGCTAATAGTCTGCAGACTACTATAAGCCTAGCCAATAACTAGTGGTCAGAATCAAATTCTAGCCTTTTCTCTGTGAGGTAAACACTTCAAGCATTATGCCAGCCCCTCTACCTTTATTAGTAAGTAGTTGCAAACTGCATTTACATGGCTATATTTATGTATATAATATTGCTTTTTTGTTTGTTTACTAATTAGTACATATTACCTACATTAGCTTAACTTGATCTGCATTTCTTATTTGATCTGTGTACACAATTAATAATGCACCTCATTTGTGTTTGCTGATATATGCCTGACTGTACATGTTTATATGTGTGTGGAGATTTCCTTTCCAAGACACCCAGTGAAAATGAAGTCTTCTTAACTAAACATTTCCAGTCAAAATTATCAATAAATATATAAAAATGCAAGCCTGCTGCCTGCCCATTCCAGTATATCTGTAGAACCGTTTGACATTTTCTATCACAATTCTCAGGAATATATGTAATTATGTTTAATAATTCATTGCATTTAGCTTGAGGTTTTAGATATGATGACATGCAGGCATCTTCTTCATGCTATGCGTGTCATTTTGTGTGTGTGTGTGTGTGTGTGTGTGTGTGTGTGTGTGTGTGTGTGTGTGTGTGTGTGTGTGTGTGTGAGCACACACGTGTGTGTGTATGGGGTGCTGCTTTATTTACAATGTACAAAAATGTAATTCTTACAAAAGCTAACACTACATCTATAGATAGACAAATAGATATATTCTGGGCAGTTGCTATACTTCTGCCTCTGAAAGAAGTCATATAGCCTTCCTTTACAAGTCATGGAACTTTGAAGATTGTCACAATATAAGGACTGAACATTTGGGACATATGCACATACAAGGCAATGTCTCAAACAATGACATTTATTAGAACATTTTTGTTGAAATTATTCTTTGGCACTCACATGTCCACAGCAACTAGAACATCATTTCAGTCTGTAATGTATGCAGACCATCCCTCAAGTGAGAACCACCAATTGGCTAATGCTCTGGATCCAGCTTAAGTTTAACAGAGTGTTCTCTATAGCTTAATGTAGAAGTGTTTTAGAAATGCAGAATGTATTCTAACCCAGAAAAAAATGATTAGAATCTTACAATTGGTTCTTGCAACAAAACATGGCAATGATCTAAAGGAACCTTATTATAAAGTATACAGACTGTCTACAGCCCTGATTGTTGAGGCAACTTGGTGAAGTCAACTCTTGACTCAATGTTTATTCTTTTTTAAACACCTTTATTAAATTATTACTTAAGACATAGGCAAACATACATTAACAGAAAAGAAAACACAACATACTAACATTTTTTTTATTTACATACATTACATACATTATACATCACATATCTTTTCTTTCTTTATAACTGTCATCAGTCCAACATTACATAAACTTCTGAATTACTGCCTTCCCTTAAACCTTACTCCTCCTCCTGAACATTATTATGCATATGTTCCTGCCACAATTTCAATTTAATTCTATGTAATTTGACTTTTCCATTTTCTAAAGATCCCACATCAGTTCTTTTATCTCTTTTAAAATATTCAATACTTCAAATTATTTTCTTGTAATTGCTTTTTTGGCAGACAACAAACTTAAACTCAGTAAGGCTGCACTATGTCTAGGCAATTCAGATCCTATGTCATAGACAAAAAAAAAATTCTTTAGCTGCAGCCATTTACTCATCCAATATTTCTGACATAGTACTTTCTAGGGCATTTTTAAAATATGTTAACTCATTACATTCCTAAAACATTTGTTCCCAGCAACCTCTGTCTTCCCCATTACATCTTCAACATTTCCTGTATGCTGAAGAAACATTATTTGAAGTCTACTCGAGGTATAGAAAATACCTATCAAACACTTCCAAGCAAAAGATCCTACGTCTTCTAGACTTTGTTGCATACTTGGGAGCCATACATGTGTCCTCCCACTGCTCTATTGTAAACTACTTTTCCAGTCTCTCTTCCCAATCTTTTCTAAATTCCTCTGATTAATTATTATAGTTGCCATGCAATATTTTACATGCCTACTAATTATCCCTTTTTAAAAGCAGTTTCTGTTCTAGATTCAACCTCATAATTTGACCTGATTTAAGTACTTTTTCTGTTTTTTTTTACTTGAAATACCTTCTCTTGCTTATTTTGAACAAGCTTAAACTGTTTTTTTAACTGTTTACTGCATTATATAATATCTGCACTTAAAATTATACCTGGTCAAAAATTGGTCGAAAGTTTGTTGTTTATTTCTTTAATTTAACTGTTGATGCTGCCCACTAAAGTGTGCTAGCCTGTGTAACTGATTTATTACTGTTTTCTGTATTTCTGTGTGCTTTCTATCTGAAAAACAAAAAAAACAAAAAAATAATCCTTGTTTTCCCGCCTTTCCTTGACTAGTTTAGACCATTTTACAGGCTTTGCTGTATTCTGGGCTGTGGTGTAGTTCCTGTGTTGTCCATTACCTTACTTGGATAGAAGGAAGTTTCTTTGCCCACCAGTGGGAGTGGGGAGACTTGAGCAGCCTATCTGTCCCTGAAGGAGTGACCTCAGCACAAGAGCTGTAGTAATTGGTTGTTTTGGACCATTTCTAGCTCTTTTGAAGTTCCCTGTTTAAAATCCACCTCTGAGCATTTTTTTCTGGCTATACTACTCAGAGACAACTCCACGTTGTCCTGCAGAGTGGTCCTAGCTACAGAGAACTGAGAAAAGCGACTACTTTCCTGATTTAAGTACTTTTTCTGTTTTTTTTTTACTTGAAATACCTTCTCTTGCTTATTTTGAACAAGCTTAAACTGTTTTTTTAACTGTTTGCTGCATTATACAATATCTGCACTTAAAATTATACCTGGTCGAAAATTGGTCGAAAGTTTGTTGTTTGTTTGTTTAATTTAACTGTTGAGGCTGCCCACTAAAGTGTGCTAGCCTATGTAACTGATTTATTACTGTTTTCTGTATTTCTGTGTACTTTCTATCTGAAAAACAAAAAAAAAACAAAAAAATAATCCTTGTTTTCCCGCCTCTCCTCGACTAGTTTAGACCAGTTTACAGGCTTTGCTGTATTCTGGGCTGTGGTCTAGTTCCTGTGTTGTCCATTACCTTACTTGGATAGAAGGAAGTTTCTTTGCTCACCAGTGGGAGTGGGGAGCCTTGAGCAGCCTATCTGTCCCTGAAGGAGTGACCTCAGCACAAGAGCTGTAGTAATTGGTTGTTTTGGACCATTTCTAGCTCTTTTGAAGTCCCCTGTTTAAAATCCACCTCTGAGCATTTTTTTCTGGCTATACTACTCAGAGACAACTCGTAAAAATGTGTAGAAACAGGCAACCTGATGTCCAGATAGTCAATACTAACCACAGCTCCACGTTGTCCTGCAGAGTGGTCCTAGCTACAGAGAACTGAGAAAAGCGACTACTTTCCTGATTTAAGTACTTTTTCTGTTTTTTTACTTGAAATACCTTCTCTTGCTTATTTTGAACAAGCTTAAACTGTTTTTTTAACTGTTTGCTGCATTATACAATATCTGCACTTAAAATTATACCTGGTCGAAAATTGGTCGAAAGTTTGTTGTTTGTTTGTTTAATTTAACTGTTGAGGCTGCCCACTAAAGTGTGCTAGCCTGTGTAACTGATTTATTACTGTTTTCTGTATTTCTGTGTGCTTTCTATCTGAAAAACAAAAAAAACAAAAAATAATCCTTGTTTTCTCACCTCTCCTCGACTAGTTTAGACTAGTTTACAGGCTTTGCTGTATTCTGGGCTGTGGTGTAGTTCCTGTGTTGTCCATTACCTTACTTGGACAGAAGGAAGTTTCTTTGCTCACCAGTGGGAGTGGGGAGCCTTGAGCAGCCTATCTGTCCCTGAAGGAGTGACCTCAGCACAAGAGCTGTAGTAATTGGTTGTTTTGGACCATTTCTAGCTCATTTGAAGTTACCTGTTTGAAATCCGCCTCTGAGCATTTTTTTCTGGCTATACTACTCAGAGACAACTCCACGTTGTCCTGCAGAGTGGTCCTAGCTACAGAGAACTGAGAAAAGCGACTACTTTCCTGATTTAAGTACTTTTTCTGTTTTTTTTTTTACTTGAAATACCTTCTCTTGCTTATTTTGAACAAGCTTAAACTGTTTTTTTAACTGTTTGCTGCATTATACAATATCTGCACTTAAAATTATACCTGGTCGAAAATTGGTCGAAAGTTTGTTGTTTGTTTGTTTAATTTAACTGTTGAGGCTGCCCACTAAAGTGTGCTAGCCTGTGTAACTGATTTATTACTGTTTTCTGTATTTCTGTGTGCTTTCTATCTGAAAAACAAAAAAACAAATAAATAATCCTTGTTTTCCCGCCTCTCCTCGACTAGTTTAGACCAGTTTACAGGCTTTGCTGTATTCTGGGCTGTGGTCTAGTTCCTGTGTAGTCCATTACCTTACTTGGATAGAAGGAAGTTTCTTTGCTCACCAGTGGGAGTGGGGAGCCTTGAGCAGCCTATCTGTCCCTGAAGGAGTGACCTCAGCACAAGAGCTGTAGTAATTGGTTGTTTTGGACCATTTCTAGCTCTTTTGAAGTTCCCTGTTTAAAATCCACCTCTGAGCATTTTTTTCTGGCTATACTACTCAGAGGCAACACCACGTGGTCCTGCAGAGTGGTCCTAGCTACAGAGAACTGAGAAAAGCGACTACTTTCCTGATTTAAGTATTTTTTCTGTTTTTTTTTTACTTGAAATACCTTCTCTTGCTTATTTTGAACAAGCTTAAACTGTTTTTTAACTCTTTCCTGTATTATATAATATCTGCACTTAAAATTATACCTGGTCGAAAATTGGTCGAAAGTTTGTTGTTTGTTTGTTTAATTTAACTGTTGAGGCTGCCCACTAAAGTGTGCTAGCCTGTGTAACTGATTTATTACTGTTTTCTGTATTTCTGTGTGCTTTCTATCTAAAAACAAAAAAAACAAAAAATAATCCTTGTTTTCTCGCCTCTCCTCGACTAGTTTAGACTAGTTTACAGGCTTTGCTGTATTCTGGGCTGTGGTGTAGTTCCTGTGTTGTCCATTACCTTACTTGGACAGAAGGAAGTTTCTTTGCTCACCAGTGGGAGTGGGGAGCCTTGAGCAGCCTATCTGTCCCTGAAGGAGTGACCTCAGCACAAGAGCTGTAGTAATTGGTTGTTTTGGACCATTTCTAGCTCATTTGAAGTTACCTGTTTGAAATCCGCCTCTGAGCATTTTTTTCTGGCTATACTACTCAGAGACAACTCCACGTTGTCCTGCAGAGTGGTCCTAGCTACAGAGAACTGAGAAAAGCGACTACTTTCCTGATTTAAGTATTTTTTCTGTTTTTTTTACTTGAAATACCTTCTCTTGCTTATTTTGAACAAGCTTAAACTGTTTTTTAACTGTTTGCTGCATTATATAATATCTGCACTTAAAATTTTACCTGGTCGAAAATTGGTCGAACGTTTGTTGTTTGTTTGTTTAATTTAACTGTTGAGGCTGCCCACTAAAGTGTGCTAGCATGTATAACTGATTTATTACTGTTTTCTGTATTTCTGTGTACTTTCTATCTAAAAACAAAAAAAAAACAAAAAAATAATTTTTGTTTTCCAGCCTCTCCTCAACTAGTTTAGACCAGTTTACAGGCTTTGCTGTATTCTGGGCTGTGGTCTAGTTCCTGTGTTGTCCATTACCTTACTTGGATAGAAGGAAGTTTCTTTGCTCACCAGTGGGAGTGGGGAGCCTTGAGCAGCCTATCTGTCCCTGAAGGAGTGACCTCAGCACAAGAGCTGTAGTAATTGGTTGTTTTGGACCATTTCTAGCTCTTTTGAAGTTCCCTGTTTAAAATCCACCTCTGAGCATTTTTTTCTGGCTATACTACTCAGAGACAACTCCACGTGGTCCTGCAGAGTGGTCCTAGCTACAGAGAACTGAGAAAAGCGACTACTTTCCTGATTTAAGTATTTTTTCTGTTTTTTTTACTTGAAATACCTTCTCTTGCTTATTTTGAACAAGCTTAAACTGTTTTTTAACTGTTTGCTGCATTATATAATATCTGCACTTAAAATTATACCTGGTCGAAAATTGGTCGAAAGTTTGTTGTTTGTTTAATTTAACTGTTGAGGCTGCCCACTAAAGTGTGCTAGCCTGTGTAACTGATTTATTACTGTTTTCTGTATTTCTGTGTGCTTTCTATCTGAAAAACAAAAAAAACAAAAAAATAATCCTTGTTTTCCCGCCTCTCCTCGACTAGTTTAGACCAGTTTACAGGCTTTGCTGTATTCTGGGCTGTGGTGTAGTTCCTGTGTTGTCCATTACCTTACTAGGATAGAAGGAAGTTTCTTTGCTCACCAGTGGGAGTGGGGAGCCTTGAGCAGCCTATCTTTCCCTGAAGGAGTGACCTCAGCACAAGAGCTGTAGTAATTGGTTGTTTTGGAGCATTTCTAGCTCTTTTGAAGTTCCCTGTTTAAAATCCGCATTTGCTCGGCTTTGCGTGATTGTGCGCATAGCGCAGTGCAGGGCCTGTTAAACAGGGTTAAACTTTTTCTGGCTCCGTCAAGTCTGCTCTTCAAATTTTCCCTTAGAAAGCTCTACTCTTAGAATAACCAGTCTACTCGTTATATTATAAGCCTAGCACTTGTTCTCAAAACTTCTCTTCTAAGTAAGCACTCTCAAACTAAAGTAGCACTACATCCACCTACCACCCCTGCGAATACCCACTTCCCTTAAAGGCATCACACTCTCTTATAATATTCTAGCATGTCGAGTGGTAGATTACTAGCATCTTCTCCTGTTCAGCTGGTTAATCTGGGAATCTTGAGACAATGCTATAATTGTCTCATGTACACAGACAACCCTCTCCTCCTCCCAACAAACACAAATACATGTGAGAGATGCAACTATATAGCCAAACTGGAGGCTGAACTCTCTCAACTCAGGACTGGCAAGACCAGACAGGAGGAGAAGGTAACCACACACACAACAAACCCAGTCACACATAGACCTACCCCAACTGCAAATCAAACACATAATAACACAAAGACATACTCGGAAGCTCTAAGAAAAAACTTACCAAAACAACAGAGGCTCCCAAAGCAGACACCCAAAAATTCACCACCTCAAAACATAACACATGCAACACATACTTCAATAAATCGGTGTGTCAATAAATCACAGCCCTTAAGGCCAAACACTATGCCTGATACACTAGTGATAGGTGACTCTATAGTCAGACACACTGACGTTCCACTTACCAGGCTGAACAAGGAGAAGGTAACGGTAAGCTGCCTATCGGGAGCTAGGATCCACCATATAACACATGCACTCAGGTCACTCAAAAGCATGTACAAATATGACTCAGTCATTGTCCATGCCGGCGTGAATGACCTGAGACGTACCTCCCTGGACTACATGAAAAGAGACATAGAGGAGCTCTCTGATTATGTAGCCCAGGCTGGTATGACCCTGACCCTGAGCAGCATCTTGCCCTCACTAAGAATGATGCCGCAATACAAAGACAAGATGATCAGCTTTAATAATTGGCTCAATTACTGGTGTCATTCTAGGGGGATCCAATGTCTGTCTGCTTGGGATGACATGCTGGACAAGCCACGCTGCTTCGCAAGGGACGGCTTGCACCTGTCACCACTGGGCTTCCGGATATTGGCTAAGGCTCTTGCCACCCCCATAGTGCCTTTTTTAGGCAAGGCTCAAAAGACGAACCCACCTCCTTAGAAAACAAAAATGGAAAAAAATTAAGGGTAATGCTGCTCAACGCCAGAAGTTTAAATCTCAAGATGCAGGCTCTCGAAGCACTCCTCAGTATGGAGAACATCGATGTCTGCGCAGTAACTGAAACATGGTTCAAGGCTCCTGAGAGCACCCCAGCGCTACCAGGCTTTACCTCGTATCATGCTTTTCGGCCCCAAAACCCGGGCCGAACCACAAAGGGAGGGGGAGTGTCCATATTCATCAAGGATACCCACACCTCCAGGTTAGTGGCAACTCATGAAGCATCGGAGACCATCCAGGTGCAACTAACCATAGACAAACTGCTATACAACTGGTTGCATGTTACAGACCACCCTCCCAATCTCAAGAACCCCATTCAGCCTTCCTGAAGACATTGGAAGATATGGATGTCTCACCAAATACCATCATATTGGGAGACTTCAACTACCCTAACATAGACTGGGTGCACTATTCTAGCCCTAACACCCTAGCCCAAAGGTTCCTGGAATTCATAAACTCAAATGCAATGGAACAGCTAGTCACCTCTCCCACAAGGGGGGATAATATACTAGACCTGATCATCACAAACATGGGGACAAAATGCTCCACACCGGAAGTATTCCCCTCACTAGTGAGATCTGACCACAAACTAATCACCCTGGATATACATATTCCACCTCCACCCCCAGCAGAAAAGACTACGGAGAAAAACTTCTCAAAAGCCGGCTTTACACTTCTTAAGACTGAGATGGTATCATTTAAGCCCACTGGGCTAATGGAAACCACATCCCACAATGCTGAATCCTACACAAATGCTTTCTACGGACATCTCCAAGAATGCATGGATCGTGCAATCCCAAATAAAACCAAGACCCTCTCCACCAAGGGAAAGCGTCCTGTCTGGTGGACCCCAGCCATAAACAAATTGTATAACAAAAGAAGGAAGCTAATGCGAGACTGAGCAAAATCCCATAAAGGGAAGGCATTTCTGATCAGCACTAGTAGAAAGCTATGTTCTCTCATAAAAACATCCAAGGCCAACTTTGAGAGAAAAATCGCCAAGGACACTAAAGATAACCACAAGGCATTCTTCAGTTATGTTAGAAACCTAGGCAGAAACCCTCAGATATGCTCAGAGTTAGTACACAACGACAAAAAATTTACCGAACCCACAGATATTGCCAACATTCTGGCAGACAGGTTCAGTGCAAATTTCTCCCCTCCCTCACCCCAAAAGAAGAAATACTTATCCCAGCTGAATGTAACCTCCCTGTCATCTCAGATGTCCAGGTGAGAGCCGCCCTCAGCAAAGCAAAAAACACAGCATCAATGGGACCTGATGGCATCCCCGGCTGCGTGATACGTGAACTCCAAGAGGAGCTAAACCCGCATAAAAAATGCTATTTAACCTTAGCCTTACTACAGGATATGTTCCTGAACACTGGCGTACAGCAACAGTGGTCCCACTCCACAAAGGAGGCTCCGCTACAGATCCTGGGAACTACCGCCCCATAAGCTTAACCAGCCTGGTCTGCAAAGCTATGGAAAGAATCAATATGGAACTCATAAACAACGACATTGGGGACCTACAGACACTTGATCCCACCCAGTTTGGCTTTGTAAAGGGCAGATCCTGCCTTTTGAACCTGGTTGACTTTTTCGAAACAGTCACTAGAGCCACTGATGAGGGCAAAGCAGTCCATACAGCCTACCTGGACTTGGCTAAAGCCTTCGACACAATACCCCACTCAGGCATCATAGACAAGCTAAACAGCTTAAATGTAAATCCATATGTCACAAGATGGGTTGCAAACTGACTAAAGAAAAGAACCCATAAAGTCAAAATTGCAGGAGCCATGTCAGACTCAAAGCCAGTCACAAGTGGTGTCCCACAGGGCTCTGTCCTGGGACCCCTCTTGTTCGGCATTTACTTTTCAGATGTGAAAGCAAACATGGGAGGGTTATGGCTGACAAAGTTCGCAGATGACTGCAAACTAGGTGCCATAGTCGATACACCAGCTGACACATACATCCTACAGAAAGGCCTCACCGAAACGGACAACTGTTACCGGAATCATGGTCTTAAACTGAATGCCAAGAAATGTATAGTCATCCCCTTTGGGAAAAACAAAGTACCCACAAATTATCACATAGACAGTAACCCACTGAGTACGGAAAAAGTAATCAGAGACCTGGGGACTCAAGTCGATAGTGACCTCTCATTTGACACCCACGTTGCCAAAGTGGTTAGAAAGACTTTCTACCTTGCCCACCTTATCATGAAGGGGTTCACATCCAGATCAAAGGAGGTCATTGTACCCCTATACTCCTCCGTTATCAGGCCCATGATCGAGTACAATTAGTATGTACCTCACCCGGCACTTACAACAGCTGGAGAGACCCCAGAAGTACCTCACCAAGAGGATCAAGGGTCACCAACATATGTCATATGCTGCCAGGCTAAAGAAACTCCAGCTCTATTCAGTAGTATACCGCCTGCTCAGAGGTGATCTGTGCCTGACGTACAAGGCCATGTCCAACCAGGATTTGATGGACATGCTCCACCTCAAAAAATCCAAATCCATTAGAACCACGAGAGCTAAAGATTTAAACCTCAGCACAAATATGAATAGAACATGCTGGAGGGACAGATTCATAACTCAGAGGCTTCCCACACTCTGGAACAGAATCCCAGTTCATGTTAGGCAGAGCCCCTCACTGACTCTCTTCAAGAGAAATCTTGATGAGTGGATGGGAGATCGTAGGTTTAACCCGGGGGTCATCCCTGTGTCACTACTAGACAGAGGCACAGTAAACTAATTTTAATAAGTAAGGGGGTCTTCAATGTGTCACTACTAGACAAAGGCAAAGTATTCTAAATTTATTCTGTACACTTTAGTACCACTACATGGGGTGGCGAAAGCCACATCACTAGGGCTAGGCTTACAAATGCCCCAGGGCAGATAGCCTAGTACTAAACTATGAAACTATACTCCACCACAGCAAATCTATCACTTAAGAATCTCCTATCCCTTTTTCTTTGCCTATACTTTTATATCAGTCTCTCTTAGGGAATGCATTTTCTACTCTGCAGTTCAAATGTCTTCTTGGCCTCATCTCACTGTATTACCTTTCCCTCTCTAGTTAATTGTTCCCAATAGCTTGGTTTCTTTGCCAGCTTTCTCCAGTACCCCTCTTATTTGTTTTCTGTACGGCTACTTGTAGTCATCCCTACTGGCAAAATCTCCTTTCCCCATTCTAGTGTTGGCTTAGTTCTTAGAATACTTTCTACTACTTTATGAATATAATATTATGCATGGTTGTTACCATCATCCTTGAGGGCCTGAATCCAAAATCCTACTCTTTGTATTTCTTAAGCATTCCACCATTTATCATTATCCCTGTCTATTTTGAATTATAACTATCTACTTGTGTTATGTCTATAATATGACTTAATTACTGCTGCTCATTCATCTCTAACACATAATACAAGAAGGCTTGGGGTTTTGTTTAGATGCTTTAATACAGAGAAACACATCAGGATGCATATCAGCATCATTAAATATGAACAAACTACTTAACAGACAGAGCTTACATACATACATACATACATGCTTACATCTCAACAGCTAACTACAAAATGGCAGTCTAGCTTGCACGTGCTCAGTAATTATACGCTTGTGCAAGCCTTTGAATAGCTTCTTAAAGGTATATATACACAAGGGCGCCCGCAGGCAGGTGCAAGGGGGTGCACTTGCATCCCCCTGGAATCGGCTAGCTGAGAAATTAATTTTATTATAATTTTAAAAAAAAAAGTGTTTTTTTATAAAGAAAGGGCATTCCTCTTTAAGAATGCCCTTTGCACTGGCCCGAACCATAGGCGAGGAGGAGGAAGCACCCTCCCACTTTTACAGCTGCAAGACCAGACTCATAAGTGTGAATTTAAAACAAAAGTAAAAAATTATTGCATTAGTTCCTGGTACTGGCAGACACACTAAGTCAACTTCCACAGGTCGGTAAGCTCCATTTCATTTCTATATCGTCCGCTCAACTGTGTCTGTAAGCTGGACACTATACTTTGCAGAACTGTCTCTTTTAAAATCCGTTGTGCATCTTATTTTTGCTATATAGTTTGCTTAACTAGAAGGAAGGGGATTTACAAGTGTATGCTTTGCAGATTAAATTCTGTTGTTGTTTGCTAATCTTTAGAGGAATTTACGTGTGTTATGTTATATCTTTTGTTGGACTAAATTCAATAAGGGAATTTACAAGTTTAAGCTGTACTCTATATACTTTGCAAATTAAAATCCGTTGTGCTGCTTAGTGAGATTTACAAGTGTTATCTCGTTTGCTAGAACAAAGTCTGTTGTAACTTATTTTTGTTATCTAGTTTTGCTTAACTACAGGAAGGGGATTTTGAGTAGAAGGCTAAGCTGTGTTGGGAGCGTGTTGTGTGTGCCACTGAAGAAGCTTATAGACTGCACTAATTTCAATTTACAGTTTTGTGAAGGTGTAAGCAAGAGACAGGCTAGGCACTAGGACCCAGAGGAACCAAACCTAAGCAAACCAAAAAAATGAAAATGAAAGTAAAGGTACTGCAAGAAAATGCTTTCACCTTTTGCTGGTACATCTGTTTCAATTGGTAGACTGCTGTTGAAACTAGCGGCACAGAGAGGAGTTGGATTTTGTTTTTTTGTAAGTTTAGTTTGCTATTTAACATTTTAAAGAATTTCAGTTTTTTTAATTTGCTGGTGGAGTTGCCTTCATGTTCAGTAGTTTTTTTTTTATTTTTTTATGTTACTATGTAGTGTCATCAGCAGGTTTAGTGTACTGCCTTCCTAACCTTAGTATCCCTGCCAGCTTCACTGCATTACTTACTTATCTTGTCCTAAGGGTGTGTTTTAACTCATCCTGTTTCTTCATCTTTGTGTTCCTACCAGCTTGATAGACTCTCTTGTGGTAAACATGGCTTATATCTATGTGGTGTGCAAATCCATTCCCTGAACTTCATATCTGATCCATCATCAGTGTTTCCCAGAGGCATGTGGTTTAATTACTGCAGCAGTATTTTCCTCTGTCTACCAGCAGCATACTTTCATCAAGGCAATGTGTTTTAGATAGGTACTTGATAGCTATTCTGTACACCATAGTTGACATCTGTTCTGCTATACTGTAACATACAGCTTCACTGCAAAAGTATCAGCTGACATCTTACACTTGCATAACTACGGAATCAGTAATTGTACCCTTTGGGGTGCATTCAGGAGCTTTCATGCTGTACCCTTTAGCTGAATGAAATTGTTTTTTTTTTCTCTTCTCATGGAGTTTGAGCTAGAGAGATCAAGTTGCAGCTTTCTGTTTACTTTTGAGACTAACATGTTTAGAACCATAATTCATTGGAAATGTTAGATGATTTTACTTTTTAATGAAATGTGAGGCTTAAATGACTTCTGAAATTTTGAACAGATGGGAATTTTGTTGCATATCTGCTTCCTTGTACTGTTCTTTAGTATTGGGTGTTATCACGCACAAGTTTACTACTAATACTGCTCATTTTAGAGGTATTATATCTACTGGAATACGTGAAGTCCTGCCACATGCTGTTGCAGTAAGACATGAGGACTGTAGCAACTGTATCCTAATGCAGGGTTAGAGGTATAATAAGACTTGAGACCAGCAAGCAGGTTGTTTTTATACAGTACATCGTATGTAGTGCATTAGCCCACTTGGCTGTTAAATATTCACCCCTGCCAGGTTTCAAAGCCCAGCTCCTGTTAACTACAGCACAGTGCAATTAGCACACTAGGCCTTTCAGCTATGTGGCTCATGCAGTTAGCAGGGTTTTAGTCCACTTCCAAAATTGAGTACTTTTTTTCACCTTTGTGGAAGAGAACATCACTGTTTCTAGTGCCAGGAATCACTCCTGATTTTTTTCTGGACCTCCTCCAAAACCCTCCTGTTTCCTGGGACAATATTGGGTGTCCCTATGCAACATCATACTTATGGCCATAGAATTTTTTGTATTATTATTTATGTCCTACGTATTTTTTGCCCCAACACTGTGTAATGACATAAGGCCATTACTGTTGATGAACATCTGTTGGGTTATTATGTAGGTATGGCATGCATCTCTGTTATCACCACTAGGACTTCTATTACTGCTTATGACCCTACTGCTTTGCTGGTGTAGGTGAGATGGTAAAATACTCCAGCCTTTCTTACCCCACCCTTGAACCTCTCAAGTACCAGGCTTTCTATATGAACCCATGTCACTTGGGAGACTGTCAGGATCCCTCCATCAGTATGTACAAATGGCCAATAAAGTTGATCACATTTTTAATACTATGTCACAGCTGTTAGGACAGAAAATTTGCCTTACTTCAATATACAATACATGAAAGAGTGGAGCAACAATATACCCTCACAGTATTTGTTTATGTACCTTTGTGTGTAAAGAAAATCGTGCACAAGCTTCTTGAAAAGTTTCTAATAAACTAAACTACACAGCATTTTAAGTTTTGTAAGAAGTTCTAGCAGAAGTGAATTGGTAGAATTGGTGAATTGGTAGAACACTGCTAGTTTCCTTAGGAATTATTTAAGCCATGGAGAGAGTCAAGTTGGGTTGTGTTATACATGATGAGAACATATGCAAAAGATTGCTGTTGAAGTCTATTACAAGTAACCTTATGCTATATAATACAATGCAATACTCCGGGGCCATATTGGTTGTTTTCAGTTTGTATTTGAAAGTAGATATCCCACAATTCCATTGGAGTGCGGGTTACATATTTATGTATGCAAATGTTTGTTAATCAGCGTACAGATTTGTACCTATTTTCATGGGCCTTTGTAGAGATTTTTGATGTTTCCAGGTTGAGAGGTATGATGCAGACTGAGCTGTGCTCCATTTCATTTCTAAAAGTACTCCTGCTTTCTTTCTGTGTGCTGTTAGAGGGTTATTACCGTAGCTCATAAATATCGGCTGAAGCAACTATGCTTGTAAATAGTTCACCACCACTCAAACCAAGCAGCTACATGTGTCAAAACAACTAACCTTACAAGCATGTATTGCTTCCCCATACCACTGAGCTGTGAAGATACCATAGATAAATTAGGCTAGTTTAGTTTACTCTTCTCGTTTTTAAGAAAGGACCCTTGTGAACATGATTTACATATTGGGGTGACAGTAAAGAAAACTCAATGTATGGTTGGACAGGCATGGCTCATGGACAGTTAAATGCTTATAGTTGTAGTTAGAATTTATATTATTTTAAGCCAGAAAAAGAAAGGGAGATTCCTTTGGAAAGGGCTATATTATATGTGCATGGTAAACCTGTGTTGTTGTACGCTGCTTTCTCTTGTTGTTTACCTAGAACAAATACAAAATATTTTATCTGACAAATGCGCCATGACTGTTGCTGTGGAGGGAGTTCTGTTTGTCACAATTCCTGCATCCTCTGAGGCATTATTTTACAAGTGCAACTCTGACTACTAGAAGCCTGTGTCCCATAAATTGTTACTTGAGGAGCCTTCACTGTTTTTAAGGCACCTGGTCTTAGCAAGGGGTCAAAAGAGCACAGTGACTCTATGGTTTTAGCTTTTAGCTAAGTAGGGAGCACATTTAAAGTACAGTGATCTTGGTTTCCATCACCTAATCAGAATACTTATAGACAGTTGTAAGAATGGAAGGTACGCAGGGCATGAAATGCAAATGGTTTCCATGCAGTTTCCCTTTCACTAATGTTACTTGCTGCAGCACAATTTAGCCTTCTTGCTGTACATATTAATGTTTATTCATCTAGATTAAACACAGGAGTTTGCCTCTCAGGAACCTGAATGAGGCTTAGTTATGCGAGTATCCTTTGCCATGCATGGGGAAGTTGATGATGACTTGTTAATAGACGTACTTTTAGGCAAGCTGTGAGCTTAATTTTTGCAGAGGTGTATAGCTGTGCTGCAGATCATACATAGTCCATGCTAATACAGAGAATAAGTGAAGTTAATGCTATAAGAATATGTATATATGTATATGAAGAATATATATGTATGTGTGTGTGTGTGTGTGTGTGTGTGTGTGTGTGTATATGTGTATGTGTATATATATATATATATATATATATATATATATATATGTGTGTGTGTGTATATATGTATATATATGTATGTGTGTATATATATATATATATGATGTTTAATTTATATTAGCATGTCGCATGATGTTTAATTTATATTAGCATGTCACTTTTAGGAACTATCTGCTGAGAAGGTCACATTTGTAATGACGTAGTTACTGTCCCCAGACACTCCTCTTTGTAGCAATGAAAATATACAAATATGATGTGAATTTATTCAGCAGGTTCTTCATAAAGAATCGTTAGCTTAGTGCTTTAAGGTTCCAAGTAATGTATCTGAGAAATTTTTAGCACTGTGTATGTATCACTGACAAAATGGAGTGTATGTTAAAAAAAAAAGTATCTAAGTATTAAAATGATATGTCAATACTTGATAGTAATTTCTTAACTTAGAGGCTGTTTTGAGATATATGGTTAATATAATCTATTTCTGTATGTCATTGTGAAAGTTTTAGACAGTGTTTATACACACATTCATGAGTGCACTCTGAGCTTAAAAGCAAGTTACTACTCCTCTGTTTCAGTTTGCCAACATATAGTTCCTCCAATGGCAAGCTGGCTAAAAGCAAACCAACACCTTACTTTTTGATATGGATATTTTTCTGTGGGGGAAAGCCCTCCATACCTTCATGTAGAATGGTTTACCCATCACTCATAATGCAGTAATTTCTGAGATGGCAAATCCTTACTACTGATCATACTCAACTGAAATTGTATTTCATCCCACTGCTGTTATTCGAGTAAAAAGAATGTTGCTCAACTTTACAATACAAGTTACTATATGCACAAGTGTGGAGACATGGAAATTGCACTTAGGAGCCTCAAAACACCAAGCTTTTAAAATTAGAAGGAAATGGGATAAAGTCACCAAGTTGGATAGAACAGTCGCTGTAAAGAGTAACTACCATATTTTGCATGTGATAATTACTCACTCTTTCCATTCAACTAAGTAAAGCTGAGTGTGCATGTTAATGGAGATAAAGCGTTGTGGCAATGACAGGGAAGTAGAGATTTAACCAGTCTTTTTCTGTATGAAAGTATTCCCCAGCTGGAATACTGAAGTATGTAGC
Source organism: Protopterus annectens (assembly GCF_019279795.1). NCBI lineage: Eukaryota > Metazoa > Chordata > Ceratodontiformes > Protopteridae > Protopterus > Protopterus annectens. Next base: position 284,212,505 of record NC_056743.1, read on the forward strand.
TCAGTATTTGAAACTGGTTGTAAAACTACATGTAATTAAATGTTTTCTTAGCTCATCATCACTATTTCTTTATATTTTAACTATCTTTTACTTTTTTTACTCGTATTGCTTGCAGTTTAACCTCTTCTCAATACCTTAAACCTTACTACACTTTCATGTCCCCACTATCTCACACCTCAGTATAGTTTCCAGATTGAATAATATAGTTGCTGTCCCACTGCTTTATTTAGGTGTTCATTTGGCATATTTTTTTATCAGTTTTAATGGTGCAGCACGTAGCACAATTTCCTTTGATGCCTAGAATATGAGAAGCCTGTGGGTTCTGTTGCTCCATAACAGGTGCTTAGATTCATGTGACAGTAATGGCCTGATGCACTTTGAGAGGCCGTCATTCAAAGAAGTCCTATCCAGCTTGGCATTTACTGAAAAGAGCATTGGGAGAGCAGGGGACTGTTTGCATTATTTACAGAAACAATATATCTCTTCCATTTATTTTTAATTCACACATATAGCCTCAAAAAAAAAAAAAGAAAAAAATAGCAAAAACAGTGAAACTTCAGACCTTCCAAAGATAGCATCAGCATTTTTCTCACAAAGAAAAAAAAAAGATAAGGAAGGAAAGACATAATAAAATTATGAGACCAAGACAACATTTTGAAATTAATTGTATTTATTTGTTCTTTTTTTCCCATCCATCCACAGATGTCAAAAATCTCTTTTAATAATTAATTATTTTTCCCACTTCTTACTGTTTCACGTGTGCCTTTCCACATAAACCATACATAACTTAGGACCATCACATTGCAATGAAAGTGCAGCTAAGTTAAGGTGCGGAGACAGATATTCATTTCCATTGTATTTCACATACATTTTCATTGCCTCATTTATATTGCTCATTCTTGACACTTGCAACTTTTTGTCTATTTTTCCAAAAGCCTTTTACTCTCTTAAAAAAAAACAAATTCTCATTCCATTGTTTCCTATTGACCATTACAGCCCATGTTTTCTTTTCACTTATTACTGGAAATTTTCTATGTGACAGTGTTTGTCCCAGGGTTTACATTCTTTCATATATGTTTATGCTCATTCTGCTTCATATTTTGTCAACTTTCTGTGACATAAAAAATGCCTAGTACATAACCAATACAATTTCTGAAGCCACTCTTTCGCAGGTTTTATTTCCCATTTTAGCCATTTCCACTTACTTATAGCAGCAAAACTTTCGCACATATATAGTATAATTAATACAGTCAGGAAGGTGAATTAAATAACTTTTCCATGGCTCTAAAAATGTGTGCAAGGAGCCTATGATTTGAAAACAGCCGAAAGGTAAACTTACCCTGCCACTGTTCAGATGCATTTTCTTTGAATGCGGGTTTCAGTGTTGTTTCAGTGAATGTGGGTTTCAAAGTTAGAGAAGTTTTAATGCTAAGTCTCTTTTCATTGTAAGACTATTGCTTTGTTTAGGTTTAGTAAATGTCTATCAGTGTTTGTGCTACAAAATTTGAAATAAAAGTTGTAAATGAAATCCAACTATCTGTAATCATTGTAGAAGTAAAGTATAAAACAGTATGCACACTGAGAGATTTAAACAGTGTCTATGACAAATGGGGAGAAATAGCCGAGTAATGGGACGCTGGAATGGCTGCGTGGGTGGGAGGGGGGGGGTTGAGTGGGCGGGGCAACATAGGAGGTGGGGCTACATGGGCGGGGCTTGGGTTTGCACCCCCCTGCAAAAAATCCTGCGGGCTCCCTTGTATATACATATATTGATCTACATCCTTCCTCTTAAAAAGATTGCCTTTTATGCAAAACAATGTTAGAGCTAGACATGCATTACTAAGTTGGAAACAAACACAGTGTTGATGTCCAAGTTGCTTCCTATCTGTTGTAAGGTTTAGAGATTTGACCACATCTCATACCCTAACAGTTGGGAGTAAATTTAGCAACAGATATAGTATGCGGTGCACAACTTGTGTCAAGAACCTCTGGATTCATCATATGAACAGGAATGTTCTCCTGAACTTACTCTGGAATTGGAACACCGAACAACTCTTCCTCACAGTCTATCTGCTGTGGTATAGGCTCGGATACCGGTCTCAAATGTTTCTGATCCAACTAAAAGTTTCCATTCTGATTCCACAATGTACGATTTTGGCTCTGGACCAATATTCTTCACAACACCAATCCGAACATAACCGCTGGACATTTGCATCCTTACCACTTCTCCCTCTCGTAATGGATTGAGCAGTTTGCTGGTCTTATCATAGTAGGACTTCTGGGTTAGGTACTTCCCAACAGATTGGCTTTCACTAACCTGTTGTTCTTGACCCATGGAACCAACAATTGACTACTGATTGGTAATGTGGTTCTGGTTTGTCTCTTCAGAATCCACTGAGCAGGTGAACCAAGATGTTTATCAAGAGGAATACTTCTGAGATTCAAGAGATTCAGGAAAGCATCACTATTATTGCATTTTGACTTCTCAAGTAACTGTTTTGCACTTTGAACTGCGCATTCTGCCAAACCATTTGACTGTGGGTACTCTGGACTACTTGTGACATGGGTAAAGTTCCATTCTTCAGCAAATGGAACTGTTGGCTTGTAAACTGTATGCCACTGTCAGAAACTACTTTTGTGCGGACTTCCATGAGCAGCAAAATGACGCTTCTTCTTAGTAATGACAGTATTGGATACTAGGTTAGGAAACAGGTCAGTCTTGAACCAATTACATAAGAGTCTACTAATACCAAATAATGCTGACCATTCCACTCAAAGATATCAGTGGCTACTGTTGAACAATGTAGTTCGAGAATCTGGTTAAGCTTAAGTGGTTCCTTCTGTTGATGTGGCTTTGTACTATTACACACTGAACAAGATGAAAGTGCTCTCTCAATGTCTCGTGATATAGACGGCCAAAATACTAGTCCTCTTGACCTTCTTTTAGTAGATTTGCTTCCTGGGTGACCACAATACAAAACAGTAATGTACTCTGGTTGCAAGGACTTTGGACAATTACTTTAAAACCTTTCATAATAATACGTCTGTTAGACAAAATCTCATCTCTGTAAGGAAAATAAAGTTGCACTTCTTGAGGTAAACCTGATTGCATTAATGGCCATCCTTTATTGATAAAGTGGTTGAGCCTTTGTAAAACTGGATCTGTGACTGTGTAATCTCTAAGTTCATCAAGACATGTGGAAGAAAAATTTCTCACTTCCATGAATTCAAAATCAAGATTCTCATTTTCATGCTTTTCTGTGGTGTTTCTATGTGATCTGGATAATGTATCAGCAAGATAAAGAAGTTTGCCTTTCTTGTAGACAAGACTGAAATTGTACTTTTGCAGTCTAATCATCATATGTTGCAGTATGGCTGGAGCTGAATGCATAGGCTTTGTCAAAATAGTGACTAATGGTTGGGTGTCTGTTTCAATCTACATAGATCTACCATAAGCATAATCATGCTTCGAACATGCAAATTCAATTGCCAAAAGCTCTTCCGCAATCTGGGAATACTGCATCTCAGTTTGGGTAAGAGTTCGAGATGCATAGTCAACAAGTTGATCTTCTTGTAGAATCACTGCATCAAGTCCAAATTTGAAGCATCAAAGCAAAGTGTAACTGGTTTGTGAACGTCATAATATCTGAGAATTGGTGGACTGCCAATTCTCTGTTTCAGGACAACAAATGCTCTTTGGTTTTCTCTAACCAAGACCAGGATACATCTTTATGTCAGCTCTCTGAGTGGTGCTGATAGTTGGCTCAAGTCTGGAATAAACGTGCCTAGGTAGTTGACCATGCCAAGAAAATGTTGCAAGGCTTAGACATTGTCTGAAGCTGGCATCTCGAGAATGGCTGTTTGCTTTGAAGGGTATGGTCATAGGCCTGAACTAGTAAATAAATGACCAACATAAGTAACTTTGAGTACCCTGAATTTGCATTTGTGTGGGTTGAGCATAAGATTCACTTGATGTGCCCTTTCTAGAAATTTTCTGAGGTTTCTGCCATGTTCTGCTTCATCATGACCTCCTACCAGTATGTCATCTACTACAATAGAACAAGGATACCTAGAAAAAAATTTGCTACATTGCACGCTGAAAGACTTAACTTGCAGAATTTATCCCAAATGGCATTCTTAAAAATATGTCCCTGCCAAATGGAGTAATGAAAGTAGTGAGGAGTGATGATTTCTTATCAAGCTGAATTTGCCAAAATGAACTCTCTGTATCAAAGACAGAAAAAACAGTGGCATTTGGCATAAAGGCTGCAACTTCTTTGACTTTGTGCATTGGATGATGAGGTCTTTTTAGTGCTTTGTTCAAATCTTGTGAAGCAATATATATTCTGATGTCATCTGAGCCTTTCTTATGAGCTACCACCATGAAAGATACCCATTCAGTTGGAGTTGCAACTGGACAAATCACACCTTGTCGCAATAATTTATCTAACTCGAACTTAACTCTGTCCTGCATGGCTATTGGAACTTTACATGCTGGCCTGATACCTGGACTGACCTCTGTGTCTAACTTCATGGAGGACACAATTGGAAGTTTGCCTAGTCTGTCTTGGAAAAGATCAGCATAGAGAGAAAAAATGTACTGGGCAAAATTAGAGTAGTGGTCTTTTAAGCTAACTTGGTGGAGGTCTTTATTAAATGAAAGCAGTCCCATTTTCAAACTGTCTCTGACCCCAAATAATGACTGGACATGCCTCTTGACAATGTAAAATAATAAACTGTAGCTTCTTCCGGCAGAATAACATGAAAACACTACTGAGCCTTCAGTTTGAATTTCTTCACTTCCATAAGTAACAAGTTTTGCATACCTTGCCAAATCAACCCTTTCACTTTTCACACTCTAGCAAATGTTTCTGCGGACATAACATTGTGCTTGGAACCCGTGTCAACTTTGAGCACTGTGGGTTTGCCATTTATCCGAACAGTACCAAATATTTCATTCTTTGCCCTTAAGTCTACTGCATTGACCATTTCATGAAGCACTGACACACCATCAACATAAAGAGTAGCCTGCGACCGCACTCTATAGCTTTCTAATTGATCAAATTGTTTCTTAAAATGTTCCCTTTTTATAAAAGAATGCGGGCCTTTTGATTTACAAAACCTTTTGAAATTATTCCATTTATTACATTTGTGGCACTGTTCACCAAAAGCTAGACATTTTTCCCTTTTAGATTCATGATTTCCACCACAATTATGACAGTTGACAATTAAAATGGGTGACGGCCCATGTTTTGAGTTTGCTGACTCACTCTTATGCTTCACTGAGACTGTGCAAAGTCTGGAATTTGCTTGAAAGTTCTGGGGTTTACCAATGAGTGATGCAGGGGTTACAGTTGCTGCCACTTGCTTGGGCCTGTTTCTTTTAATAACATGCTGCATGCAGTCAACACGAGCTTTATCATTTTGCCTTCTAGAGCTATTCTCATTTATAAGCATATTTGTCTGCTTTTCTGTGAACTCGTATATTTGACAAATCTCAATGGCCTTATTCAAAGTTAAATCACTGTCACGAAGCAAAATCTTTCTCACAGCATTATTTTGTATGCCACACACAAGTCTATCCTTTATCAATTAATCCCTTAACTCACCAAATCTGCATGTTTTAGCTTTATTTCTCAGGTCAGGTATATATGCTGTAAAAGTTTCACCAGGCTTTTGATCCCTAGTGTAAAATAAGTGCCTTTCCATAGTAACATTTGTCTGGGGGCTTAAACATTTCTCTAAATTTACATTTTAAGCACTCTGCGTCCTCCCTTGACTCAGGTGGCACAACAGTATGACATCTTCCCCCCTCCTATAGAGATAGCAGGTGCATACACAAATGAGCGTCCCCTTTCTATAGCTTCTGACCCAGCTAAATTAAAGAATAAATGCCTTTGTACGGTCATCTTTATCAGAAAATGCAGCCTGCATGAAAATGTCATACGCTTGCTCAAACACTCTGTAGCTCGCAGCACTATTACTGCCAAACACAAGTGCACTGGGTTTTTAAAATACATCTGCCATGCCCACAAATTATACAAACACACTGAAAATATGGACCTTGTAATTATATACAAAGAAACTGTTCTGTGAGCTTGTAACAATATTCAAATGCGCAATAAATGCTTTGAAATACTGTATTTTGTGAAATATGCTCTGCAATGGCTGTACTTTGCGAAATAGCTTTACTGTAATACTACCCAAACATGTGAACACTTTATACACTTCTGATAACTTGGATATCTTTGCTTAATAGGAAAAATACACATGCTTTGTGAAAATGCAGTCATTTCCATTTATTTTACTAATTTTATGCAATTTTGACTTTATTTCAAAGATTATCCTTAGTAATTCGAATATTTTTTTCAATATCGTACATATCTGTTTATGCGAATATCATTTAGAGCATTCTGAATGCCCCGTTTCATATTATACGGAAAAAATGGTGCTGAGCAAGTTTTAATAACTGAAATTTGTTTCTGACCTGTTTTGCGAAGTATGTACATTTTGGGATGATCCACTGCTGTATATTCAACCAGCATCTAAATAAGTGCCTTAAGTCATTTTAGCCAAGCCTTTTCTGACTTCATGCCCCTTTGGTATGCTTCTTTTAACTCCATTTTAGACATGCCACTTCTGGCACCATGTCACTCGTTCATCTCTTACACATAATACAAGCCGGCGTGGGGTTTCATTAAATGCTTTAATACATGCTTTAATACATAGAAACACATCAGGATGGAGAGCAGCATCATTAAATATGAACAAACTAGTTAACAGACAGTGCTTACATACAGACATGCTTAAATCTGAACAGCTAACTACAAAATGGTAGTCTAGCTTGCATGCGCTCAGTATTTATACATTTGTGCAAGCCCTTGAATATCTTCTTAAAGGTACATACACATATATCTACAATTACTCAGGATTGCAAATCAATGTTCATAAGTAAAATGTTAAACTAGATTTGAAAATCATCTTATTCTTTTTCAGTGAAATAAAACTTGCGAAATAAATATGATTACAGCAGTGATAGTTTATTTTATTAATTTGCCTATTTTGTTTAAGACAGTAAGTACAGGTATATGACATTCAACTAAAGAATTCCAAATGTTTTGACATAAAATCCCATTTAATATTATTGTCTTCCTATACACCTTGCAGTTGAGCCATCTCAGAGTTCAGCACAAGTACCAAATAGTTGTTGGCAAGATGCGAGACGCATTTTTGTTGAGGATCACGTACATGTAAATAAAAACTAATTTTGGAGAAGACATGTTCAGAAATATTCACATGGCACATTGTTGCAGATACCATAGCTCTGCAAAACTTACAAAAAAACCTGTGCATCCATTAAATGCTTACACAACTTTGAAGTGACTAGGTACTGTAACTGAATAGGAGTGCAAATGAAGTTCCACAGTATCCTCCATGATTCAAAGATATACACTGCAGATGCCAAGAATAACAATGGTAAAAACTTAACTATTCTAACTTAAACAGCTCTGAGTGATGTCCGTTGCTCATTTTGAAGCACCTGTCAAATGCAGAAAGTAGAAATGAAAGGACTACTGGTTGTGGCTACAGCCACTATATATTACCAACTGTACTTTTCATGGCAGAATGTAAAGGGCTAGTTCTGCACTTTACACAGCAGCTTACCACAAGCAGAATAAAGCATTTTTCATACCATGCAAAAACATTCAAATTATACCCCAAAGAATATCTCAATGTGTCATATATATTTTAGTAGCCACAGTGGAACTTTATACATACCCGATACCCGACATCAGCTAAACTCTAAGGATGAAGCCTAAGGAGTTTACCCAGACAAGAGACAGGAAGAATTGAAATTGTCAGTGTTATCCATACATTTTCAAGAGTAGGTCATTTTCTCACTATAACATATTTACTTATAATAATAAGATGAAAAAGAAGGAGCATTATGTAGTGTACTGTGAGTTCTTAACTTTCATTTTAATTTTTAATTAACTTAATCTCCAAATGTAACAGTAACAGTAGTGGAAGATAACAGTAAAAGGTTACAAATAAAAAACATTAAGTTATGTTGAATGGGATGCAATGTTCAAATAAGAAAGTACAGTTCTGTCAGTTGCACCTCCCCATAACAGTAGATGCACTGCTACAGTAACCTTTAGGCTATATGGGTTGTGCCTTGCCCAAGACACAATAACCAGCCACATTTCAAAAGCTCTATCTCCCTCCCTCACATGCACTTTGACTGCTGATCGGTCAGAACTGAGGAAAGAAAATCGGCAGTTGGAGTAAAGCATCTTTGAGACTTTCTTCCATAAAGGCTAAGAAGCAGCGTACAAATCCTGAAGTAAACAAACAAGAATAACCACAAAACTATTTTCCAAAACTATCTGCAGCAGTAACGAGATAGAAGGCAAACATCTACTGTTATGGGTAACTTATACAACGAAGCTGTGCACATCATTCTCACTGCTGTTGTAGTCTTTAGGATATATAGGTTGATTATCAAAGCCTGTCCAACCTGGGAGGAGGAAGGATATGGATCCAGGTGTCCCTGGAGAATGGTCCTATCAAAGAAAGTCATGGATCTAGAAAAGGAATCCAATTTGAAATGACTTGTCAAGGTATGTACAGCGGACTGCATAGCAGAGCCCACACCTTTTCAATAAACCATCAAAGAAGCCAAGGCCATATCAGAATGTGCGCTGAAACTGGTTAAATATAGTGGGTATAACAAAAAGCAATAGCCAGTGGCAGCTATCTGGACTAGTCTGTTTTGACATGAATTGTCCTTTCTCAGTCTCAACATAAAAAATAAACAGCTGAACAGCTTTTCTAAAGAAAAAAGTACCCAAGTTGTCTATACATGTCAAGAGTACGTAGAACTCCTTTCCCCCTGGTTCTGAGAGATAGGATAGAACACCACGAGACTGATGGTCTAATTCAAAGTAAACTTTGAAGCAACCTTGGGCCCGAATGAAGGATTAGTTCTAAATGTTACCCTGTCCCTATAAAAGACTGGATAGAGTTTACTAACCATGACAGCTTGTAACACAGACACTCTTCTTGCAGATGTCAGAGCAATAAGAAGAACAGTTTTCCGTGTAATGAACCTTAAATTTACCTGATCAGCTGGTTCAAATGGATATGTTGTTAGCTTTTATAGTACAAAGTTAAGATTCTACGAAGGATCAACCTATTTGTGTGTTAGTCTCAGCTGTGAAACTCCTTTCAGAACTTGTTTTACAAAATACATTGAAAATAGGGTTGACACCTTTTAACAAGGCCAAAGTAGAACATGAAGGTGTGGCCAGTAGGACATGGGGTGTGACCAATATGACACTGATCACCCCCTCACCATGACATCACCAGAGATGGAGTATTGCAGTTATGGGTACAACATTGTGAAGTTATTACAGCATACTGAAAACTCACAAATCATTTAAATGAAGCAAGTGAAGCATTACTACAAAAACACATTACTCAGTTTTAAACGTAAGTAAACCTTAGAGGAAAAATAACACACTACTCATATTTATTTAAAAAAAGTTAAAAAAAAAAACGTCTACATAGGCTAAACATGACTATTCTGAAAGAAAACTAAAAAAAGTCTATATGGCACACAAGCTAAATGTGTACAATTAAGACTATTTTTACTGAAAATTAAGGCTAAAGCAAAAAATAACTCAAAACTACACACTACACACTACAGGATTAGACTAAATCACTTTTTTTAAACGTGTACTTTGCATTTGATTTTATGGCGTGAAGTGATACAATATTTGAATAAAAGTCACTACTTTTCATCCGGTAATTAAAGTCATCATTAGCTCAGCTTTTAACAAGTCTACACTACATCGGTTTTGCACATCTGTCCATTTACTTTAAACCAAAGAAATAACTCTTTCTGCAAACACATTTGATGTTGGTTCAGATAATACCCTAGCAATTACCAAATATAGTGCAGTCAGCTCAGGCTCTTCTCTGAACAGCTTTAGCCGTTTTCTCCTGGGGACAAGCTTGTGGTACATAACTGTTGGAGAAAGGACTTAATTAGGTTCATAGGTTGGTACTGGGCTATCTGCTCGAAGGCATATATTAGCCCAGCCACGTTGTGCGGTATTCACCGCCCCTTTAGTAGTTCCCTAGACCCTTGTACTAGCAGCTAGTAATTGTTAAATAGTCCCAGAAAAATGGTCTTCATCTATGTCCTGCAGACTCAGGGCAGTGGTTACATTAAGTATGTCACTGAAAGCAAATGGTTCAGTTACAGATAATTTAGACAGTGTAAACAAGTAGTTGTTTTCAGTATAATCAAACCACTGTTCTAAGTACCTGACTGCTGTCTTCAAGAACATGTTGAAGTCTCTTTTCAGTTTGTTAAAAGAAGTGCTGTGTAATGTGTTCCTAAGTGCCCTAAGTTTTCCTCCAAAGAAAACACCCTTGGCTCTTACCTGCAGTTTTTCCTTAAGAAAAACCATTACAGAAAATGTTTCCATGGCAGTAAGTGCTGTTTTCTATAATGTACTTATATGTTCACTGAAACCCAGAAAAACAACACCGAGAAAGTGCAAATAGTAATGGGGCAGTGTAGGCAGTGCATTCTCACCATGCTCATTAGCTGAAAAGTACTGCCATATCTGTTGGGTGGTCTCATCTTCTCCTTAGGAGAGGAAATAAGAATGGAGCACTGGAAGATTTTTCACTATTTTTTCAATGGCTGGCAGTAGTGACAGCCACCTTGTTGGCACATGTCTTAAAAGACTCTAAAATTCCATGCCACAAAACTCAAAGAAGTCTTTCAAGTCTATGGTCCTTTCGGCAGAACCTGAGAAATGGCTGAAAAGTTTCATCACAAATACTTCCTCATCATAAGGTAGATGTGCTGCAGCTTTTTTGGCTTCATTATGAATGATGTGGGTAACACACTTAGCCTTCTGGAATGATGGGCACTTTTCTTTTAATCTGCTATACACACCAGATCTTTTCCTATAGTTCACACTTGCATTATCAGCCCCATATGCTAAAGTAGCACAAGAAAAACTGAACTATATTAAACCAAATCCTTTATTAAACAATGATACTTCGGTTAAAATAACAAATCAATTAATCCATAAGTGATCGCTTTCGTTTAACGTATACTAAACTTCATCAGACAAAATATCTATCATGACTTCACTTTCTTTTATACTAGAGATTCATTCATTAAGAAAAATTAGAACCATTTGACTCTCCATTATTATGGTTCAGCATGCCCCTAACCCAGCATATATAAAAAAAAATCTATGTTAATAACCAATGTTGAAGTGCACTTAATGCTTCACATAAAACAAATAGAAGCAATATTTATAAAAAAAATAACATTACAAAAATGATAACATGATGAAATATATGACAGCACTAAAAAAAATATTAATATGTATGTGTTCACCTTAAAAAATGTTAAAAAGATGCTAAAAAACTAGCATGATATATTAAAATGTTGATCATCTCATATAACACTAAATAATCACATTTATAAATATATATGTGTGTGTGTGTGTGTGTGTGTGTGTGTGTGTGTGTGTGTGTGTGTGTGTGTGTGTGTGTATATATATATATATATATATATATATATGTGTGTGTGTGTGTGTATATTATAAATATATTAATGATCAATATGAATTAAATGACTATGATATAAAGCTGCTTAAATGTAGAAAACTACAGCTAGAAAATGCATATTTAAGAGTGCATTAAGCATAATATCATACCTAAAGGGCTAAGTTTTTGGAGTTACTTCACAGGCCTAGCTAACAGCTCGCCATTACATACAGAGTTATTGCAGCTGTTTGACAAAAGTGGCAAAGATATGTTGAATATAATGACAAAATACAATTTGACATTGAAGCATGATGAGTGAGCTTGATCAGCTAGACAAGGAAATTAGAGCCGATATATCTTATGACAGCATAAAATTTGAAATGCTAAGAATATATAACAGCATTGAACAGCAAATCTTAAAATTAAAAACTGGAAAAATTAATAAACTGGAAAGGGATTTGAATCAGTATGCAAACGGAATAGCATACCCTAAGCCTACTGGAAGCCAAAGAAAATACAGGCCCTATAATAATAATAATAATTTAGATAAAGACAATAAACATAATGAACTAAGAGAATTTGGTCAACAAATTGATCCGATATACGATCAAGAGTTTCCCGAAGTGAGAAGGTCGGAAAGGCTGAAGAATAAAAATTCCTACCCTAACGATCAAGGAGCGGGGTTTCAAGGGGCCAGGCCCAAAGACAAACAATGGAGGACTTAGAACATGATAACTATTTTTGTGTAAATGAAGCATATGTTATGAATGAAGTTCAACAATGTAGCAATATATTATATGAACATAATGAACATGTTATTGTGAATTCAGGAGGTGATTTCAAAGTCTTTAATTTTTCAGAAATTGAAGTTGATCAACAAGTAGCAAATGTTTTAACTAAAGGCTATACTTTTGTTCCATCGAGGCCTTTTGATTTCACTACTACAATGATTGATATGAAAATATTTTTAAGGAAAATCAACTTTAGTTTAATGTATCATGACAGCATATATAATGGGACTAGTAAATTTAATATTAGTAGCATTTTTAACCCACCACTACATCCGAAACTATTAGGATATGAGAAGATGTGTGAGCACTAACTGAAGTGCTTAGATAAATTTAGAAAGGAGACAAACATTTCATCGAACTTAAATAATGATGAACAAAGAATTCTAAAAGCATTAGTTAAAGAAAAAGTTAGAATCATGAAACCGGATAAAGGTGGTGGAGCTGTTATTATGAGTCAAGACATGTATAATTACAAGTTAAATGCTATTTTAGAAACTGATACTTATAAGCAAATATCCTTAAATGAGCCGAACACAGCTTATAGAAAAGTGTATGAACAAATTAATGACCTTTTTCTTGAAGAACGTATTAACATATAATTGTTTAATTATCGTAATATTACAACTCCCACAATTCTGGTGTTTTTTGTGACCCCCAAAATACACAAACGTATAGATGACCCCCCTCCCCATGCATGCACCCTTTGGTTGATGGAAGAGATTCCATCACTTCAGCATGTGCCAAATATGTTGATTATGAATTTAAAAAGATTATTGGGAAAGAAATACATATTTGTAAAGATTCCTGGACTTTTTAGAGCACATAAATTAAGTGGAATTTAATAACAAAGATATTTTAGTAATGATAGATGTCTGTGATTTGTACACAGTCATCCCGCAATCTTTAGGATTGGAATGGGTAAATGAGTTATTAATATATTATCATGTTAATCATGAACTAATAAATCTAATAATTGAATTATTAGAAATAGTTTTAAGTAATAACTTCATAACATTCAATAAAAAATATTTTTGCAGAAAAAGGGCATTGCTATGGGGTCACCGTGTGGGGGTGCTTATCCAAATTTACTTATGACGTTCTGGGAGAAAATTATGTTTTTAATAGTAAATATAATATTTTCATGAAGTCTTATCACAGGTTCCAGGATGACATCAGTATCATTTGGACTGGCACATTGGATAGTTTGAATGAATTTTTAACATATATTAACAAAACAACTATTTTTTTTCAAATTCACATGGAATGTTGATAATAACAGTATGAGTTATATAGATGTACATCTTATGAAAGACATGGAAAATGAAGCTGATATTGCAATTATTCATAGAAAGGTGTCTTATTCTAATAGTTTTTTGCACTATAACAGTTGCCATCCAGAACACCAGAAAAGATCTGTAATTAAGAGACAATTAGTAAGAGCTGCCCAGATGGTGACTAAATTTGAACAATTTCAGTTGGAGTGCAATCTTTTACGGGACATGTTTCTTAATAGAAATTATCCAGCAGCACTAGTTGACTCCTTAATACATGATGTTACGAGTAAAAGATTAAGTGGACATTTTATACCTATTTTATATAAGCAAAACAAAACATATGATGTCAGTAATACATTTATCATTAGAAATGATAGTCAAAATGGCATAATAATAAATGAAATTACAAATAAAGACAAAAATAAGGATTTTTCAAAAGCTTTAGTGCTTACTTTTTCCCCAAGAACATCACATAACTAGAGAAGTTATCATTAATAATTGGGCTATATTAATGGATGACCCGCATTGTAAAAATCAGATCTGAGAACTACCTAAAATAGTTTATAGAAAAGGTAAAAGTTTCAAAGAGATTTTGCGAACAGGCATGCACTCAGCTATTAACAAAAACAGAGGTATGAATAGATGTGGAGCTTGCCACTGGTGTCATAAAATCAAAATAGGAGAATCTTTTCAACTTAGGAAACAGAATTTTTATTTGCACGGAAAATATAATTGTAAATCTAAAGCAGTGGTATACCTAGCCACTTGCAATTCCTGCCCTATTTTTTACATAGGGAAAACAGAGAGACATCTAGCCCAAAGAATATATGAGCATGAATATGCTATAAACAAAAATAAATGTAACAAAGCATTAGCAAAACACATTAGTGAATATAAGGACCATCAGTTTTCTTTTACAGCAACAGATCATGTAGAAATCGAAGACAAAAGACCTTAGGGCCTATATTTAGAACATAAGGAATTGCAATGGCAAATTAGAACACAAGCTGATACGTGGCCTGGGATTAATGAGCATAGTTCAATTACCCCTGTTTTGAAATTAAAAGCATTAAATAGAAATAAAATAGTAGAATAAAATATAGTATACATTTTTAAATTACAATATAATATTTTATATACAATGGATTTTTTATATACAATGGATTTTTTTAAGTATAATGAATAATTGTTGATTCAACATTCCATTTAAGTATTATAATATAAATTTTAAAATAACTGTTATATATGAATATAGAGCATTTGCAACCATACTACAATATAATATAGTGTGTATATATATATATATATATATATATATATATATATATATATATATATATATATATATATATATGTGTGTGTGTGTGTGTGTGTGTGTATATATACAAATTTATATCCAATGTACATATACACACATTTTTAACATAATATTTATTTTAATATTTCAATATTTGCAAGTAAGTATAAAAGTTTGTTTTGATACTGATGGATCATGGATGTGTTTTATTTAAGTTAACATACTGATCATTAATTCTTTTATAATACACACACACACACACATATATATATATATATTTTTTAATGTGATTATTTAGTGTTATATAATGAGATAATCAAAATTTTAATATATCATGCTAGTTTTTTAACATCTTTTTAACATTTTTTAAGGTGAACACATATATATTAATATTTTTTTAGTGCTGTCATATATTTTATCATGTTATCATTTTTGTAATGTTATTTTATTATAACTATTGCTTCTATTTGTTTTATGTGAAGCATTAAGTGCACTTCAACACTGGTTGTTAACATGGATTTTTTTATATATGCTGGGTTAGGGGCATGCTGAACCGTAATAATGGAGAGTCACATGGTGCTAATTTTTCTTAATGAATGAACCTCTAGTATAAAAGGAAGTGAAGTCATGACAGATATTTTGTCTGATGAAGTTTAATATATGTTAAATGAAAGCGCTCCCATATGCTAAAGTGCTTTTCCATAATGTTCGAAATCTGCTGTGATATAGCCTGGGCAGATTCATCAAGATCATCAAGATCTTCATAGAAGTCCAGAAGGCCATTCAACACCCCTTCTTCTTTAGGAAAATACCTCACAACAAGTGGAAATAATTTTATGTTCCCCTTGTTGGAAGCATCCAACGATAATGCAAATGACATGCCTGGTTTGTGAAGGTCATGCAGGAGGCATTCCAAACAGTGCGGTCCCAAAACATTTTCGACAATGGCGTCAGCCTTGTTTCTTTCGCAAGATAGTTTTTTGCAATGTCTAAGTCACTGTACAACTGGCCGGCCAACTTTACTGTACAGTCCAAACTGTTACAGGAAATATTGTGCTTAGCAGCATGGAACACTTCAGAGGCTTCTGCTGCAATGATGCTAAGTTCTGGTCCCTCAAGGTTTGTGTTCCTTGCCCACTTTGTCATTAGGTGAATGGATTTTGCTTGAAGAACAGCAGTCTTATGTTGTTCAGTTCTTATTGTCATGAGTGGGTCACTAAGAATTCCTTTTTGCAGTACCTGCAGAATATTTTTACATCACTGCAGTTCTCAAACCAGTCGAATTCCATTTTCCAAATATCTTGCCACTTGCACATTCTCTTGTTGGTGGTTGACTGTGATGAAGCTGCTGCTGTCTTTATTCTTGAATCTGTACTTACCTGATAGGCAACATATTTAGCAAAACATGAATGAACTGGCTAGAAACACTGGCACAGGAACGAACTGGCTAGAAACACTGGCATGTGAAAGATCTGGCTAGAAACACTGGCACTTGAAATAATTGGTTTGAAAAACATTGGCACCTGATAATTATTGTAAAAACATTGGCATATGACACATGAAGCAGTTTCTAAAGTTGTTCTTTGACAAAGATTCACTGAAGACCTGAGGAAGAACTGGCCTTGACTCAAGATGATTGTCGCTGTTAAATGACCCCACATACAAAAATGGGAAAAAGGGGTTGTAGATGGATGGTTAGAAACGCTGGCATTTGCAAGAACTGGTTACAAACACTGGCATTTGAAAGAACTGGCTAGAAACACTGGCATCAAAAGAACTGGTTTGAAAAACATTGGCACCTGACAACTATCAAAACATTGGCATATGACCTGAGGAATGGAGCATAAGAGAATTAACATTACAAATGATTTAAAAAGGTAAAATAGTAAATGACGCAATGTAGGGAGGCATTTTGGCCACTGAAAACGTGACATTAAGACAGCTTGTAGAAAACCAAATGCATTATATTTACCACCAAACATGCCTCCACCCCTCCAGAAAATAAAGTTACACACATTTTCACTTTACTAAAAAGCCACTCTAAAATGAATTAGAATGCACAGCAGAGCCACAGACCCCATTTACCTGTGAACACAGCAATTAAGAAAAAATAAATAAACAAATAGCACTATATTTACCCAGCACAACAATGCAATAAATAGACCCAAGTAAAAGCAGCATGCCCATATTCACATTATAAGCAAAGCAGGACATTTTAACCTTATTAAAGACAGCATAAAAAATAAAATACTCACATTTCCAACTATAAAAGCAAACTATCTTGAAACAGCTACAGCAAGTTGGCAACATCTACCTATTAGAATAATAAATGCACTACATTACCTATGACGATTCCCCCTCAAAAAATAAAGAGTTATGCACACATAAACACTGACTTGCAAGAACACTAGGAAAAAATACCCAAAGCTGTATATCTTAACGTCTTGAAAACATTAAATTGCACACATTTCCACATGAAAAAGTGCAAACAATCCTTGAACATTTTATATCTGTAAATGGAAAAGTACCCTGGCCTGAAAAAGTCACAACAATAGAAATGTATTGCACTATATTTATCTGAAAAGACTGCCCCCCACGAGAAATAAACAAAACATCTATACACACATTTCCGTCATTAAAAACTAATTCTTTCAAATCATCCCAAAACAACCACAACAATTATAATTACCCACACACACACACACACACACACACACACACACACACACACACACACACACACACACACACACATTCATTTTTATAACAAAACTACTACTTGGAAATCTCAAAATAATTACTGCACAGATTTAAATATTTACTAGTGCACCCCATGTACCTCTAAAAATTAAAAACTTAAATTTAAATAAAACAAAGTATTCCCATTTTAAATAACTAGAGTCACAACATACTATTGATGGTTCTACTTATCACTATCACAGTCTTTCTTGGGCTAGCTGACGTCTGCCTGCTGGAATGGCTGGCTGGATAACTGGCTTCCTACCTGCTGGAATGGCTGGCTAGTAGGCTAGCAGGCTTCCTGCCTGCTTCAGTGGGTGGGTGGCTGGCTGGCTAGCAGGCTTCCCGCCTGCTTCAGTGGCTGGCTGGCTGCCTAGCTGGCTAGCAGATTTCCTGCCTGCTTCAGTGGCTAGCTGGCTGGCTAACTTGCTGGCTTCTTAGCTTCCTAGCTTCCTGGCTTCCTGTATGGATGGATGGATTGATGACTGGCTGGCTAGCTGGTTTCCTGGCTTGAAAAAAGAGAAAATCTCGATCCTGTAATATTAACGGCTGTAGAAGCACTAATAAAAACAACATTCTACATCTACGACTTTTGTAGGGCTCTTCCTGGTTGAATCCCTGCCCACTTCAAGAGATGCAGCCAATTGCTGCATGATTTACAACACCTGGACCTCCAGGTCCCGGTTGGTGCTGTAACCGAATTGCTGTGGAAAAACTGAAAGTATTTTCAGGTTTTCCACGGCAATTTGTCGCTATTAAAGAACAGGCTTTTACAGACCCACTGCTTCACAGTGTGGGCAACGGGATGAGATAGCTCAACCCGTGAATGTCTCACTGACAACAAGATGGGTGGTAACCATTACTGAAAAAACACTGAAGAAGAAGAAGGAGGATCCATGGGTTAAAGTAAAGAAATGGGCACAAAATGTACCTTGACAGATGGATATAAAAGGCCAGAGGCTAGTAACTCACACAAATATTTGAGAAACAGTGGTAAATAATCCCTGATAGGGTCCTCATTATCAGCTAGGCACTGACTAGAAAACCTTTTCTATTTGTCAATACAAGGTTTTGTAGTTACAGATTTTCTTGCCTCCTTTAGCACCTGCAGCACATCCTCTGAAAACAGCTCCCTAAAACATATTAGAATTTTATTGTCCAGGCAGTTAGCTGAAGATGTCTGAGATCAGGGTGTATCAGACACCCACTGTCTTGACTGAGTAGGTCTAGTTTGAGAGGAAGCTTGTAGTAATTGCCTTTGGTCAGTTCCTTAAGAAGGGAGAACCAATGCTGCCTGGGCCAAAAGGTCACCACAATTATTTTTTGGAGATTTCATCTAAATCTTCAGAATTACCCAGGATGAAAGTGGACAGGGTTGAAATGCATAAAAGAACACTCCCTTCCAAGGAAGCAAACAGATCTACTTGAGGTGTTCCCACAATTGTATCAGTTCCTTAAAGGCACCCTCATTTAACTTCCATTCATCAGGTTCTGTCATGGTCCTACTCAGTCTGTCACTAACATTTGCTCTGACAGAATGTAAGATTCTTGGCAAGTTATAAGTACTGAAGAGCTAACATCCAAGCTATTATAGGTAGACTGCCTAAAGGGTACCTCCTTGTACCCTCATGTTTATAGCTGTACCACATCAGTGACATGCTGTCTGTTATCACCAGGAAAGGTCCTGGGGATCATAGGTGATGAAGAGATTTTTATGCATGGATTGCAGCCAGCATCTCTTTCAATTTTATGTGCTTTGATCTGTCAGATAAATACCACAGGTCTTGCACCTTTACTCACATTGAAATTACCCACAAGCAAAATCTGAGGCATCTGTAGTTACAGATTGACTTGGAGGTTGAGGAGAAAAGGTAGGGACATGCAGTTGCTTGTACTTTTAGTCTGTACCAATACTGTTCCTTTTTGACAAAGGCAAGATTGGTATCTCAAAATACATAGGATGCAAGTGCTGGTTCCATGTGTTTTATATACTACTGAATCTTTCTCATGTGTAACCTGATGAGAAGAAATATTGAGAATTACAGATGTCTTGAATCCCATAATCCTGAGAAACTCTCAAGCTGATGCCTGAGACTGAGTTGAGAAACTCAGGAAGGCTTTCACATAAGTAACTTCCATCTCCTGTGTAAAAAAGGCCTTTTGTTGCTGAGAGTCTATAAGACATTCTAGAAACACAACCTTGATTGACGAGTTCAAAGAGGATTTCAAAAAGATCATCACCTTGGCCAGAAGAGATGAAACCCATGTAAAGGACTCTTGACATCTGGATGAAGGCTCTGCAAAGATATGCAAGGCATCCAAATAAGAAACATTGAGAGTGACATTCAGTCTGCAATGAGAGATGACTGGAACTAGACACTTTGTAATCAGTCTTGGAGTAGTAGATGATCTAAGGGCTAATGCAGAGATCTGATAGTATGACCCAGATGATGGCAAAGCTACGAAACCTCCTGAATGTATTGGCTATGAGAATATGATGGTATGCATCTTATAGGTCCAATGTTCTGATAAAGTTTCCAAGGAAAATGAGTCGTAACAGACTCTGAAGGGTCAACTTCTAGGATGCTGGGACTAACAAATAGATTTGGGAAGGAAATCTGGTCTCCAAGAAGACTCTTTTCTTGGTACTATAAATATTCTGGAATAGAAAACTTTACCCCTTTGATTTGTGTCTATATTAGAACACTGAACATTCAAAATTTCGAGTGTTCTAATATTGACCCATTTTCAGCGAATGCTGAAAATATCGAAGAAACAGAAAACCACATTTTTTCCAAGGGAAAGAATTCAGTTGTCTGTTTCTGTTAATTCGGTATTTTCAACGCTGTGGTGGAAAGTTACGGGTCGGGTTCAGGTAAGTGTGCGAGTGTGTGGACGTGAGGGTTAGGGCGGGTTAGGTGAGTTAGGGTTAGGGCGCGGGTCAGGTAAGTGTGCGACTGTGTGGATGTGAGGGTAAGGGCGGGGTAGGTGAGTTAGGGTTAGGGCACAAGTGAGGTGACTGTGGGATGGTGACTGACCTTAGGGTTAGGGTTTGGGTTAAGGTAAGTGGATAGTTAGTGGTGTATGTATAGTTTAGTGTAGGGTTAGGTGTAAGAGTTTAGGTGTATGTTTGTGGATTACTGATTGTTTGGTGAGCTTGTGTTGTGTGTATGTGTTTTGGAACAGTAAATTTTTTCCCTAGAAAAAAATTTGCTGTTCTGTATGTTCGATGTTTTAAATTTTCAATTCATAGGGTTCGATATTAGAACACTCAAAATTTTGAAAGTTCGGTGTTCTAATATAGACCCTTTGATTTAATATCACTGTTGGGTGACTAAGTGTTGAAAAAAATTGAGGAAAAAAATTCTGTTTGGATCAGTGGGTAGGGAGGAAGTCTCTTGAAAGAAACTTTTTTGTATCCAGTGCCAACTTTTGAACCAACTCATTACAGCCAAGTGATACCTCCAGAAACTGTTACAGACAGTAACAATTTCTGGAGAAATTGTTTGGAAAGAAAGATACAAAAATTGTATCTAATCCTGCAAATGTTTGAGAGCATTAGCTAAACGCGACCATTCTGAAAAGCGGCAAATGAGATCTGAGGTAATTGATGGAGAGGGATTCTGGGAAGAGGTGAGGTTAGAAAGTTTTTGGCTGGTGTGAGCTGTAGTAACGGCCAAGTTGGTTGCAATATTGGAACCGAACCTCATCTGTTAAGGATGGAATGAAGACTGACAACATCAAATGCAAGTGTTTATTATAGTTTGAGAACCACTGTGAAACTTGTCTGCTGTACTGGAGAGGGAGAAGTCTGTGAATGAGGATTGTTACAAACAGTAATATCTACCTCCTCCAAGGCTGGCACTACAGGAGGAATCAGTATAGAATGAGACAACATATAATATCTCCTCAATTCAGCGGGGAACATCCACATATTCCCCTAAAAAACTCATTCATCCTGTCAATAAACTGAGAAACAGAAAATTCCTCCAAAGAAAATGTGAAGACCAACATCCACTATCCACAGAGATTTAGGCTGGAGATTCTGGAAAAAGTAAAACCCTGTTTCTGACAATGTCAGAATCATTTGACATGTCTTCCTCAGGAATATTTTGGCTGACCTGTTTAATGGGTACTCCATACAGTATAGCAGGATTGACTGTAACCATTTCTCTTTTTATATAAATATTCTTTGTGCTGGAGAACAATGTTTAACTTTTTGCTTTTTGTTTATGGGTATCTGCAAAGTCTGATTTGGAAAAGGAATATTCACTCACTCCTTTAAGAGTAATCTTTCCTTTGGCACATACAACAGTATCACTCAGAAAATCTCGATGTCAGAGGAAGGATGGATCTCCCATGCCCATATCAGAAATTGTAACAGACCGATAGGATGTGGTGACCCCTAGTTCATAATGATTGAATGGACTACACCACAGGAAGCCAGAGAGGTAACTGAGTGGTATAATGAACAACTGCTAATCACCATCCACCATCTGCCAAGGTAAACATTAAGTCCATGAATTCAGCAAGGGTTTCCTAGTAAGTATTTTTTTTCTTTCTAAGAACTCCATAAAACAGACCAGTAGGAGTGGGGTAAGTATCCATGCTGTGACTGAGAAGGATGCTTCAGATGCATCTAGAATCATTAGCATGAGTCAGTTGGAAGTTAAGTTGCAGAAGTCTTTTACCCTTTTACTCCCATAAACCCTGCAAATTAAATATACCTACTCTAAGATCACAGTACAGTGAGGGAAAGGATAAATTTCACAATCCGCACTGTACTGTGAAATCCATTCAAAAGCTTTGAGTTTTCAAAAACTCGATCATATGGTCTCGACCATATGAATTTTGAGTTTCTGAAAACTCAGTCAAGTGATAGGGACCCATACACGTGTGTGATTTACCTTAATTTATTTGACTAACACAAATGTCAATATCCTGAAGGTAAACTATTGTATGTCAAAAATGGAAACGTCAACATCTTAGTACACTTGAGCTGTGGTTGCTTCTCACTGCATGTAAATATTACTTCAAAAACGAAATAAATAAAACATAAACATCCCCCACACCTCCTGCTAATTACATATACTAACTCCAAGACTGCACAATCACCAGGGAAAGGGAATTTTCCCCTACCTAGGGGCTATTGATCTCACACACCTGCTACTTTCTGCATAGTCGACCAAATATAGTCGATTAAAGAATGTCGACCAGGCTTCCTGTCAATCAAACCAATGGAACACTTATATGTATAATACATTTTCTGTGAGGAAGGTTCCCCAAAAGGGACTTATCACTTAGAATGGAGCTGAAGGCCAGCTACTGTTCTTTGTGGAGTCACTGAGCTGCTTCTTCACAAGGAAAGTACTCCATACTTTCCACTGATTTTCCTTCTTGAGAGCTAACCAATCAGCAGTCAAAGTGAAAGTGAGGGAGAGAGACAGAGATTTTGGAGGTTGGCTGGTTGTTGTATCTAGGACAAGATACAACCCATATAGCCTAAGGGCTAATGCAGCTGTAGGAATAATGAACATCTTATCAATATAAATTTATTCAGTCTTCTTCTAAACAGCTGATGCAATTGGCTGCTAGTCATCAATGATTCTGTACATAAACTAACATAAAATGTTCCTTACTAAAATGCTGTGGCAAACTATTACAAACTCTGTAATGCTAAAAACAACAAGAACAAAAACAAACAAAAAAATCATCAAAAACACAAAAGAAAAACAAATGACAACCATCAATTTTCTCCTTTAAAACTGAAAAACCTCCCACTATCCCGAAATTGATTTTATATATAGTGGTTGCCATAATGTAAACAAAAGGAATATTCTGAGGAACAACATGCTCAGGCTTAGGATATGTAAGCCTGCATTTTCAATTAAGTCTTGCTATACTGAGACTCTATAAAAATGAGATTCAGAATTTCAGATGGTTACTGACATAAACACACCACACTTTGTAATGTAAGATGTGTGCCATGGGGAAAGCATCCCTGATAAATGGAACTAATGTCATATATATCACAGCTGTGACAATAATCTATAATGATTATTTTAAAAAGGTAGCCCACTCTATTAAATAGCAGGCCAGAAATTAGTAATAATCACCATAATTAATAAGTCTTAAAATTTTAATGCAAAACAAGTCTTTGTATGCACTTTGTAGAGATCAGGAGTGTGTACAATTGTATGAAATAATTACTCTTGCTTTTTATGGAGAGAATAAACTTTGTGGTTCAGCTATTTTTAATCTGCATTTATCTGCATGTAAATGAAAGTGTAACATTTTCCTCTGTGGAGCTTTTCTCCCCGGGCCTCCGCTGAAAATGGATGTATCCCAGTCGGATCATCGTCAACAAAAAAAAATAAAATAAAATAAATATAAAATAAATAAATAAAATCTTCAGGCAGGACACTCAAAAAGTAGCCTTGGGGATCAAAAATGTAGTAGCACAGGCAAAACACTAAATGACACAATGTAGAGTATTTTAAACTTTCTGTGATCTACAGATTAGGGATAATGTTGCCAAGTATTCATTACAAATAAATGTTACTGCACTTAGCAGCAACATTTAGTTTAGGTGCATGCCTAGGCCAATTTCACAAAGTACAGACAATTTAAAAACTCCTGATTGCATCTGGTAGTTCTTTGCCCAAAATACTCCATTTCTGAACCCTCGGGAACTTCTGTTTGGCTATTAATGAAATCTTACTGTTTCTCAAATAAACCCACAGTGAATGCATCTTTCAAAAGGTATTTTATTGTTGTAATGCATACTACTTGCATAATTTTATCATTTTTACAAATTAGAAGAGACTTGTTCAGTGATGTTTCTATATCCACCAAAGATGTAATAAAGATTACTAGTGGATCTCCAGACAAACAGTCTCCAGTGTTTACATAACAGATTTGTATTTTAATTTTTTTCCAGGTATCAAATGTAAACAAGTAAAGCCTCAAACGAATGAAGGAGAACAACAATGCATACCATTTTTGTTTCCTTGCTGCAAGTATGACATTGCTAATATTTAAACTATGGCCTTAATGATAACCCTAAAGTACTGATGATTATCTTTCACATTACAAATACTGAAGAACTACCTACAAAATTTTGAAAAAAAAAAAAAGCAAAATTTTCAGCAGACATGGATAGAGACATACCCTGGACTACTTTAATTCTACACTTTGTCTACTCTGTGTTATTTTTAATGCAAACTGTTTTAGAAACAGGAAATGTGATAAGGTCAGTAATGGTTACAGCAAATGAATAAAGTAACACCATTTTCTTCAAAAAAACTGCAGGAAGCATGCATAAAAATGTAGTTAAAGTGCTACTCAAACAGATCTGTCTTAGCAAGTCATAATGAACACTGTTGACAATACTCCTCAAGATATAGTAAAGATCTTGAAGAAAGTAGGAACAAGAACTTGAAAATGCTAAGATCAATAGGAACCATCATAATTCTTTGAAGAAGACAATCTTCCTCTCAGTGGACATAAGGATGATTAAAAATATCTTGCTGACAAAACACTGAATTATGAAAACGTTCAGGTTTTGCTAGACTTTAGAGACCAATTTCAGTTACTGGAGGTATTCTACAAATGAGCATAGTAAGTGTCATAAAAGGAGTAGATGGCTCAGTGTGATAACTGTACTTTAAATATATGAAAGCTGTGACATATGCCATCATTATCATTTTAGTAGTCCAGAAATGAATGCTATAATATTGCAGAGACACCTATATTAAAATAAACCTTTTATAGAGGCTAAGAAATCCAAAGCGATGCAAACAAATTAAGTAGCCTCTGTAATTATGGACCTGGCAATGTGGCAGACTGACATTCAGGAATAAGAATGCAAAATAAAAATCAGTATCGTAAGTAACCGTGGTTTTGGTGTGAGCATATCAATTAAACTGGTGCACTGCAATAGAATCAAAAAATAGATCACCTACAGCATGATAAAAATAACTAATGAGGTTTAGAAAACTGTTTAGAAAACTGACAATGTTCAACAAACAGGCTTTTCTTTAGGATGAAATTTTAAGACTGGATGTGAAGAAAGTTCACTTGCAGCATTTGTGCCACCCAGAAGGAAGGAGGAGCATGACACCTTTGATCTTCTGATCTCACTGCACTATACCACTGCCACTGAACAGATTACTCGGCAAACTAAAAGATGTGAAGATATAGCACATGCTTCAGCATCATGAATCATCCCATCAGCTCTGAGTTTGTAATGGTCCTTACCGTGACTGCAAAATGTCTTGCATTCTTCAAATGACTACTTGTCTGTGAGGATCAGTATTAGACAATCAAAAACACATCATTTTAATTTATTATCATGTCTTGCTGCAAGGTTTAATAGATAAGATAGATAACATTACTTGTGACATTACCAAGAAACTGTGACACTTGCAGAAAATACAGGAGTTGTGAAAAGCTATAGGAGCTGCATCAGAGAAGCCACTGACAGCAATAAAGTATATCATGAAAATGAAGACATTGGCATGCTGAAAGAGTATCACTGGTCTACTGTTTAAGAGTATTGCTGTTTATTGTAAGGCTATCTAATAAGGAATGTCATAGCCAGTCACTATAAATAAAGTTAGAAATGCTTTACTACCCACTAATTAGCAAGTAGAGTCATATTTAAACATCCTATCACAGCAAAAATTGTACGCTTGGCACAATCTTGCATTTTCCTATACATAACTGCATTATGATATGGACATATATATAGTCTAAATTATCTTTATGTGTACAATAACAACATTCTTAGTTCACTGCTCTAAATTCTACATTTTAGCTTATTTCTATATACCATAGAAAATCCCTGTTTGGCAGTCTTCAGGGAAATTTTTGATTTTGTTTTCCTTGATGACACACATTTTTTTCTTTATTCTCTCTTGACAGTTCTCACTGCAGATTTCCTTCTGTGATTTGCTGCCCTGCAACTAAAGTCTGTAAAAATTGAAGGCAGAGCTGGGAGGCCTAATAGTGGTAGTGGATTTGTTGAAATTCGATAGAATAGATCAAAGGTTCACTAAACTGCAATCTTTTGCTGTCACTATGAAGTAACTTGTTTCGTGAGATGCTAAAAAGTGCCTATTAGTTTTCCTTTCAGATGTAGCTATTAAATGCAGGTAAAATATGGTTCAAGAGAGTTTATTCAACTTACTTAGTGTCTTGCGGCTGGTCAGGGTAAGTGGAATTCAAATTCAACTATGTAATGTTACATCTGGCTAATGAGTTGGTGGACACATCAGAAATTACATACTTAGTTGCTGAAAACATTGCAGAGATGCATAATCTTTCAACTAAATCATTCTTTCTCCAGTTTACATTCAATATCTACAAGCCTTGTCAGCTTGTAAAGAATCGGAAATGAAACCCTCAAAGACAGGATACAAGTTTTAGAAAACAGCAAACGAGGAACAATCATTAAATGGCTAGTATTAAAGAATAGAAAGGGACAATTCAAATCTTATCAGAAGAACCAACTAACCACATCCCCAAACATCCCTAGCAGATCACTGATGAAAGGACAAACACAGCATTATGGCCTTTGCTGAGAGTGTCCTCTCCCTCCCCTCACTATATTATTTTCTGGTTAGGCTTACCATTAAGGAACTACTGCTGACAGCCCCTGGGGGACTATTTTCTATAACTGTGCTAGACTGAGAGAAGTCCTTTGCAGAAGAACCACCACCAAATCAGAGACACAGAAAAAAATCAAAGGTGAAATCCAGAAAAAATCTGAGCCAAATAGTGTTAATTTTTTTTGTCTTCTACATATAGTGAAACTCTCAGCCATTGAGGCTTACTGCAGTTGTCTATTACCAATGCACGGATGATAGATGTTAGGTGTGTGAACTAGTGTCATTGTGTACTTCCACTTTTTTTTTGAGCCAATACATCTGATTTTGTTTGCCTTGTTTGGTAGTGTGGTGCAGACAGTGTACAGTTACAGCTTTACCTAACTGTTTCTTCATTGCAATTAGGCTGTGAACTGCACCTTAATTACTAAAGCTGAGATATTTGGTTACAAATGTTTGTATTTTCAATTTTTATATTAAACTTTTGTCATTGACTACCAGGAGTTTATTTTCAAAAGTGAACTGAAAATCTTTACAAAAGTGAAATGAGTCTTTAAATTGTGATGTAGTGATATTGTAAGACATGGAGTTAATATGTCTGCATAAACTCCAAGGAGAGCTGCTGACTGTAACTCTGTCTTCCACTTTGAAAAGGGGATGGCCATTTATATTAAAGCTTAAAACAGAATGCGTTTCACAAAAAAAAAAAAAAAGGGAATGACAGATGAGAACTAGGTTCAGTTTGTACCCAGGAAGTCAAGTTAGTGTTTTATAGTATGTTTTATTTCATCTCTAGTGGTGTTACAACCCTAGCAATTGCCCAATCAGAAAAGGTCATGATTTTAATGTGAAATTTAACTCTGTCCTATCTAGAACTGATCCTAAAGCTGAAGGACACATGAAAGCACAAAATATGTTGAATGAGAAGCTTAAACTGCAACCCATTTGGGAAGCTGCTTGTGATGAGGCTAAAAAGTAGTCAGTCAAAAACTAAGACTGTGTGATTGATAATAACCTAGTATGTAATTATAATTAGTAAATTGGGTGTTGAGAGTGGCTTTACCTTCCCCGTAAGCTCTATTCACCTCCTTGTCAAATTGCTCAACTACTTTTTTTTTGGATATGCAGCATCTGGAGGACCTACAGTTATCTAATTTGAAAGCAGCAGACTTGGAGGGCCTTAAAAAGGGCACTGATTTACTAGAAATTCTCAGTGATCTTAATGCTACCCCCACCTGGTCCTAATTGCTTGAGTATGGTGATTTAAAAGTTACTAAATCATCACTGAGCTCAAATATTGCCAGCGTTATCAAAGAAGATAAAGGACTCAACCCCCCCCCTTATCCATATGAAAATGTAGTGTAACAGTTTTGCCAATGCCTGGGAAATACCCAGTTCAAGTGGATAGCTTTTGTCCAGTCTCCTTAATAAATTCAGAAGCTGAATTATATGCCAAAGTTTTGGTGGACAGAGTGCAAAGATGTTATCTTTTCTTGTTTACCCTCCCAGGAAGGGTTTTAATAATCAGAAGATCTAGTGTCAACTATATTAACACTATGTTGTTATACAGGCAGGCTTTGGAAAGCTACACCCAACCAGTGACAGTCATTCTGGTTGACTTTGAGAAAGATTTTGATTCTATTAGATGAGATTATTAATGTGTTGTCATGGAGGCTTTTAGCTTTCTGGTCCCATTTATGCAAGCAGCAGAGACGCTAAATGTTTTTCCTTTTGTAAGTGTACTCACTGATTCAGTCGTATCCCAACCGTTCTTTCCATCTAGGGGCAATGGACAAGGCTGTTCACTCTCACCAGCACTTTTCTTAATTACAACTGAACAACTATCTAGGGCTACAAGGTATCAAATGCAATCTGACTGAATAGTATCTTATGGGAATAAACACAATAATCCTTCTCTTTGCATACAATTGCCTACTGCTCAAAGAAGACCCCAATAAGGTCATTTTAACAGTACTAGGTATTTTGCATTCTTTTCTTGGCAAGTGCAATTTAATCTAACTAACATAGAACTATTCCCAGGCAGTCCAGCCACCTTGCAATTCACGAGTAATGACTGGACCCTCTCCCACAAAAAAATGCTAGGGGCCAATAAATATTTTGTGGATCTGTTAAAAAGGATAAGCCTAACCTGAGAACCCCCATGTAAAACATTATTTGTGCAGGTCCACTTATGAAGGTAGCTAAATCTTTATCAATGGTGAAGAGTCTTGACAGTTAAGATAAATTTTTTTTCTAAGCTTTACTGCCTCCTATCTAAACTATAGTGCCTTCCAGCATGTCCCCCATATCATCAAACTCCCATTGGTGCTCCAAGATTAAGAATCTTATAAAATGATTCATAATGAATTGTAAGAGCAATATTATCCCTAATTCAATAGTTTTCTTGTCAAGGAACCTAGGTGGTGTGGACCTAGTGGGCCAAGGTATGAAAACAAGAGTCACAGAGCAATATCTGGAAACACTTGATACTTCGTAGCTGCTATGGGCTAACATGGAAGCTAAAATATTTGACAGCACCTCCAAGAAACATTAGCTAGTGTAGTCACTCCCTCCCAGTGTATTAATAGCGATGATACACCACAATAATGGCCTACAGAGCTTTTAAACATCTATACAAGTGATACCCAATCCTTAGGCCTGAGGAAATCCTGAATTAAAAAGAGACATGTAGGCTGTGGTGCTGTAGCTGGATGGATAAGGGTACTAAATAAGTACCCTGCCTGTTTCAGGAAACTGAGTATGTTTCAGCTTTGTCTCATTTTATTACCTGCAAGAAAGTTTTTCTGTCTCAGCTATAAAATGATGTAATATTAAACAACTAGACAAGTCTTTTACCACTTATCTGTACATTTCGATCATACACTCCCTGTCCCCATTATAAAGGATGCTTTACATCAGGTTCTCAAAGGTCAGGATGCCTCACTCCCAATAACAGTACCCTACATATATCAGTTACTTATGGTCTATTGGGTCTATATCACATCTCTGAATACTTACTTTGTTGAATCACTATTCCTTGAACCCACATTGTCAAAACCTCTCATCGAACGGCTGTATCATTGAACTTTTTCACAGGGAAAAGCAACGGCCAGCAAACCTAGTGCCTGTCACTAAATTCTAAAAAATTAAAACCCACCCAAGTGGGGGGGGGGGTTAGCCCCCACACCTCCCAATATACCAACTCCGAGATCACACGACAGTAGGGAAAAGGGCAAATTCCCGATGTTGGCCAACCATTGCTTTTCCCTGTGAAAAGGTTAGATGAAACGGCTGTTCAATGAAGAGAGGTTTCGATAATATGGGTTTGGCAAATAGTGATTCAACAAAGTAAGCATTCACTTAAATGATACAGACCTGGTCTATTACAAGGAGGTAGCCTCTAACATGAATGAGAACTATACTAATACATTATCTTCTGGAAAAATGGAATCCTCAGTTTCTCAGCAGATTTCTGTGATGCATAAATTATCTTCTTTCACAATTTCTTACTTACAAGATGAGGATAACTATAAGGACATCTGGACTTCTATAAGAAAGGTGACGAAGTTATGGAGTGCCGGCAAAGTGAAGGATATGGTGTAGAAGCATGATGGAGTGAGTCCCCACAGTAAGGAGAAGCAGGAAGATCAAGAGACATCTGAAGAAGAAATATGGACATGTGAAAGAAAGAGATTTAATATGGTATAATATTTATGCAAAGGAAAAAGCAAAACTAACCAATACAAAAAGAGGTGCACCAAAGATATTTGAAGAGAAATACAGGCAAAGGAATCCGGACATGGAAAACTTTACAATACAGAAAAATAACAAGACAGAGGAAAAGTAGAAAAGGAGATTAGTAATGGAGAAGTTAAAGAAATAGAGACTGAGGTTATGGAGTACCTGCGAAGTGAAAGATCCAGTGTAGAAAATCTAATTCAGAAAGCACCACAACAGGATAGAGCAAAGTTTAACCAAATTAAGGGGAAACCAGTGGAATGGGAAGCAATTGGTCAGGTACCATATGAAGATATTTTGGAGCCTTTCACAGGAAACCAGTATAAACATTCACTTGAAGCTAAACTGAAAAGGAAGGAATAGGAAACTGCGGAAACTCTGATGCAGTCAATGTTGAGGAGTGATAGGCTAGTGAGTTCCCATATGACAGAGCAATGGATGGCACAGGATGAAATTGAAGAGAATGTGCCATAGGAAGATGCTATAGAACTTTCTGTAGAATGCCTGCAGGAAATAGAAAACAAAAAATGTGCCCTCAGTTTAGAAAAAAATTAGCTAAGAGAAGAGTTGCTTGATTTAATAGACATAGATAGACATATTAAGATCAATGAAAGAAATAGACTGCAGAAGGTCAATAAAACCCAAAATGTCAGAAGTTTGATAAAACAAATGAATACAGTAATTAGGACTGTCCATAGGGATCCATGCGATATAACAGAAGTAAATAGGATATATTACTGTGCAGCTAAATTAATAACTGATAAAATTCTACCACAAAACATAGGGTAGTGTGGGAAACGAAGGGGAAAATCAAAAACCATCATGGAAATATTGAACAGAGAAAATTATAAAGCAATTAAGACAAGAAATGTTACTGTTAGAAGAATATAGAAGAGGGGACAGATCAACAAAAATACTAAGAAAGATAGACGTGATAAAAGCAATGTGCAGTATTAGAACAGACCAGGATATATCATGCACCATCTCAAATAACAAACAAAAAATCTCAGCACAGGTGGAAAAACATAGAAGATACACAGATAAATATAAAAAAAAGTACAAAGGAAGCAATTTATTGATGACCCAAAAAAGTTTTATGGAGAATTGGGAAAGAGGTAAAAGGAATTGAAAGGCTGCCAAAAATAGAAGAAATAGATAAACTTTGGAAAAGTTCTATGAAGATCCCCTGGAACATAAGGATGATAAATGGATAGAAGAAGCAAAAGAAAGAATAAAAAGTTTAAAGGTACAGGATATGAAATGGGATGAAGTAACAACCAGAGACATTGAAACAAAGTTAAGAAAAGCCTCTAATTGGAAAACCCCAGGCCCAGATGCAGTACCTAACTTTTGGTTAAAAGTATTACATCTTTGCGCGAAGACTTAGCCATGAGTAAGAACTATTTATATGCACACCCAGAAGAGACACCAACCCGGCTAACAACAGAAAAAACAATCCTCCTACTTAAGAGTGAATCTGCAAGCTACTCTAAAAATTATAGACCAATAACTTGCCTTCTGATGACATATAAACTATACACAGGAACTGATGGTGACACGGTTTATTGTCATTTAGAAGCAAACTCAGTTATGACAGTAGAACAAAAGGGCAATGAAAGAAAGTCATATGGAGTAAAGCATCATTCGTTGTTAAAAAAGTCATAGTGGAGAATCTAAGTATGGCATGGATTTAATACAAAAAAGCATTTAATAGTATCCCACATTCATGGATAAGAGAGTGCTTAAAAATGTATAAGATACACTCTACATTGATCAAATATATTACGGTGACCATGAAACAGTGGCAGACCACTTTGCAATTAAGTCATGATAAAGGACAAATTATTATCCCAGGGATAAAAATTCAAAGGGAGATATTCCAGGGTGACCCTCTGTCACCACTGCTTTTCTGCCTTGTAGTTAACCCATTAAGTTGTCTACTTAACAGCTTAGGCCATTGCTATAATTTGGCTGCTAGAAAACTACAAAGTGTAAAGACTTTTCATCTTCTTACAGCTCATCAGATGAGGAACTGAAAGTACAACTGCAAGTTGTCAAAACATTTTCAGATGATATAAGAATGTCATTTGGTCTTGATAAATGTGCAAAAGCAACCTTTAAAGCAGGAAAACTGCAGCAACAGGAAAACATCAGTTTGGGACAAGAATGTGATATAAAAGAACTTGAGCAAGACCGAGTGTTTAAATATTTGGGGACTGATGAAGGATCAACAATAAAACATGAACAAATGTGAATAAAAGTTAGTAAGGAATACTTTAGAAGACTTAAATTAATTCTGAAAACAGTGTTGACATCTTGGAACAAAATCCAAGCTATAAACCAATTTGCACTTCCTGTCCTAACTTACAGTTTTGGAGTAATTGACTGGCCCCAAAACATGATAGAAAGATTAGACAGGAAAACAAGAAAGATGCTTCATATGCTCACCAAATGATTTATAAAAATCAGTACATACCAAGATTATATATTCCCTGCTGCGAAGGAGGGATGGGCCTCCATGAAATTGATTACATATATAGATCTGCAATTGTGGGACTCCACACATCTCTGCTGACTTCACAAGACCCAAACTTTGTGAAAGTTTTGAAAAATGGGGAGAATAAATCTAAGATAACTTCTCTGTTTAATCTAGCAGAAGCATATCAGCATCAAGCAGGAATGGAAATCAAACCAGAAATATAAAAAAAATCAGGCAACAACAGAATGTGCCAAAAACAAAAGAAAGAATATAAGGTAAAGGACCAGATGAGAGGGCAAGAAATGTGGAACATGCATAAATATAGTCGCAAGTATAGAAAATCTCTGGAAGAACCTCATGTTGATCAGGAATGAATGCAGGAATGGTTAAGGAGAGACGAATTCAAACCAAGAGATGAAAGGATAATATTGGCGGCCCACGACAGTAGGCTATGTACATGCTGGGTTACAAAGTCCATTGAACATGTGGTAGAAATGGACAAATGTAGGTTTTGTAAAACCGAATTGGAAATAGTTGTACACCTCTTTGCTGGCTGTAACATACTAATGCCAAAAGGACTGCATACTGAAAGGCATAATAATATGGCAAGACTGTTGCACTGGGGATTGTGCAAACATTATGGTACTGAAGTGGCTGAAAAACTCTAGAAACATTAGACACAAAGCGTCATAGAAAATGATGAAGTTTACATCACATGGGATCACCTATTACCAACAGTTCAAAAGACAGATGCTAGAAGACTGGATATAGTGTTCCATGAAAAGAAGACAAAAGTAGCATTGATCACTGAAATCACCACACCCAGTGACTACAGTGTCTTGCATATAGAGACACAAAGTCATAAAATATCTGCAGGCAGAAACGAGAGCAATGTGGAAGAAAGATACCCAGATAATTCCAATAGTAGTAGAAGCAACTGGTCTTATAAAAAAGAATCTACAATTGTATTTAGATATGTTACCAATACATGTAACCCAACCCCATATTAACTGCTGAAGGAGTCATTACTGGGCACATTGCGGGTGCTGCAAAGAGCACTTTTGGCTGACATCAAAAATAGAAACAATATTAATTTCATGAACTTTAATCGTACTTTGACTTAGGAATGGGGTCCATCCCCATCATGGTATTAGAAATCCAAAAGACTTGGAGAAATTAAAAATGTGGAGAATGGATACTTTAATGATCGGGTTTGTACAGCTTGTAGTGGAGTTGCATAAGATGAATACTTTAAGTTCTGGACATACAAGGAAATTGGACCTCTTTGACAAAGTATCAGAAGCCTAACCAATTGTGTACTTGAAGATGCACCTTACTTTGGAAGCCAGTTTCTTTGTCATACTGGATATTAGTTGATGGCCCTAGTTATCCAAGGTTCATAGGCAATGGCTTTTTCAGCTACCAATCAAAAGTAGACTATACAGAGCCCAAGTATGGGCAGCTCTCTTAATGACCTCCTATATTAAACTAATCTTATTATACAAACCTCCTAAGAGCTGATCTTGGTTAGTGGCCATAAGAAGTCACCATTGTATGAAAGAAGGGATAGGCCAAATGTTGTGTGTAAGTTTGCTTTCTTGTGGGATCCACTCCTAGCATTGAATGTTTTCGATCCAGTCAACAGAAATACATCTAATTGCACTCTTGAAGTATGTATACTCATTGGCTGTGCTCATAAATATTTTTTCAGTTGTTGGTTGTTTACTAAATGTTATATATTGCTTGTTCACTACGGTTCATGACACTTGTTGCTATTTTGGTCACTGTTCATACTGGTCTTTGCAGCAATAAATACATACATATATACATACATGCATACATGTGTAACACCAGTTTGTTGACTTATTATGGTAGATCAGATATACACACACAGATATGCAGACATACAGAAATAAACTTCTTCTTTTACAAGTTAAGGCATCATTTTATTCTGTCTTTGAAGGCGTGCCGATCTGTTTTTTCTTAGAAGTTTCTGCAACAAGAACTAAATATAGAGTTTACCAGAAACATGTGCTATTTTCTTAAAAACATGAGTTGAGTTAGTCCAGTCTTATTTTTGTTTTGAAAGGATCTGCAAATTATTATTTTAATGTTAACTTTAAAAGTTAATTTCTACTTTCTTTAAAGTATAATGTCTCTGCAAAATGTTTATAGAGGCAGAAAGGCTTTGATTTCTAATAACTAACAATGCAACTGTAAAACCAATCTGAAAAATAATTACATCTTCTGGAGAAGTCATGTTCTTGGCCCCTTAACAATTTCTGTATTTGAAGGTCTCTAATTTTTCCCTTTGTTGAATCCACCGATGACTAAGATGTTATGGCAATCTCATTACACATTTGAAATGAAACAGCAAATAAATGCAGAACTTTAAATGCATCTTCTTCTTCTTCTTTCGGCTTTTCCCGGTTAGGGGTTGCCACAGCGGAACTCCAGTCCGCTAATGATTGGCAGTAGATTTTTATGCTGCCGAGGAGCCAGCCCGACGCCCAATCTTCAACGAAGGCACGCCCATTCATACATGTCTTTCAAACGCCACTCGACTGTGGGGAGGACATGCAGACTCCACACAGAAGATGCTCCAGCTGGGAATTGAACAGGAGAACCTCTTGATGTGAGGCGACAACGCTACCACTGCACCACCAGGAATACAGAACTTTAAATGCATATTTTTAGAAAATCTGTAAAAAAACACCTGACATTAATATGCTCCATGCCAAAGCTAAGAATGCCTATAATTAAACTAAGTTTTTCTGACATAGGACATTAAAGCACAAATCATTTAGAATTGTCTGTCAGTCAGATTAATGGAATAACATAAGCTGATAACCTGTTTATCATTAAATATTTATTACAATAAGGAATAAATCTTAAAATATGAAGTTCCGACTCTGACTGAGTATCATGAACATATTACAGAGCTGCTGGAATTTGTTAGACTGCAGAGGTGCAGACAGACAAATGACTACCAACTAAACATCCTTGTGGACTAACTACTACAAAGGTACTGTTTAGTAACTGCTTTATCCTTGGGTTTAAAACTGGAAGCTCACTTCTGGTTTATTCCCTTGTGATCAGATGATTTCAAAATGCATTCTTTGGCTGAATAAAGCACATATTAGTTTGTTTTGAAAACAGAAAATAAAACTGTGTGCTAATGTAACTTCAGATCCAAGCCTCTTGCTTAAAGACTGAATTAGACAAGCCTATGCTTGCATGCATATAAACATATCAGATATAGTTGTGAATCTATTCTCCCCACACAAATCATAAGTAAGGTGTATTTACATATTTTTGTAATGTATTACAATACATATTTGATAAGACACTATCATTTTGTACATTATAAGAAACACTACCATATCACTGCATTGCCTGTTTCTAATATCTCTCTGCCTTTAGTCAGTACATTAAATGAGACTACATTTTCCAGTACTGATCAATAGGCAGTTTTAAAGTGCAGAGTTTCTAAACTTTTCAGACATATTATTTTAAATAATTTTTTCAGGTAATAGCAAATCCCAGAAAGTGAAATACAAAAATGAAATTGGTTTAAGAGAAATTCAAAACTATTCCTAACCAATAATACCACAGAAGATGTTACTTATATACATATACAACTTTTAGCCACCAACACAAAAGAAATGAAGCATCAGATCAACTGCAAGAAATTTCCAGTTAAAATTATGCACAACCAGTAATGAAAACCCAATGTCATCATCACAGACAGGTATCACTCTGCATAGGATATAAAACTTAAAATAACACAAGAAAGCAAGACTACAGCTACAAAGATCCTGCATTGTGGGTTTCTCCAAGCAATATACCACCCAATACAAAGAATCCAACTGCCATTAAGTATATGTGCAGAGAATAAGATGGTAACAATTAGTTGCTGTTGATTTCTGTTGCTTATAATGTTTGACCTAGCAACCAGTGATTTTTATTTTAGACCTATCAGGGAAAATTTTATTTGGGCTATGAAATACTGCATTTTGAATATATTTTGCAGCTGTAAATGTATGTATTTAAGTTGAGTTGTGTGTTTGTCTATCATTAGCACTACTGTATGTTGTAGTGATTACGACTATAACTGCAATCCTGTTGTTGCTAAGTGATTCTTACTCTTGAAGCTGTGAAACTCAAATCCCTTTTCCATTGAGGATGTTTTGAGTATTGCATCTTCAAGAATTTGAATAAGAAAGACAGAAATGTTTTTTAGTCTACTGGAACATTTAGTTTGGGAGTATTTCTGTTGTTTAGCAAAGAAAATTCCACTGTCATTGCTCACTGTCTTTATATTCAAATGATAAAAGATAATCTTCTTTCCCAGAGAAATAATTTAAAGTGATGTTGCATTCTGAACATCTTTTCCTCTGTTCCACAGTAAATGCATTAAAACTATAAAATTATCAGTAGCCATTTTAATAGATTCAAAGCCTAAATAACAGTTTATAGTGATGGCCCTCAATGAACAGGTATCTAATATTTACCCAGCAAGTTTAACATCAGCATTGTAACCATTGAAATCATACTTGTAACTAACTGTTAAGTAGGACTTTATTTATTGGCATTAGCAGCTTATTCAATAGTATTTTAGATCTTATAATAAACTGAAGCTTAATTCAAAGAAAAACTTCACCTAGTCCTAATCACATTGTATTCGACATTTTGGAGGCCAGACTCAAGTAATCAATGGTATGCCAATTAAAAAAGCAGTCCTTAAGTCTTTCTTGTAAACAGCCTCTGTATTCTTTCCAGGTGATATTGTACTTGAGGGCCTCACCAGTTTGTTTCATGCAGAAGTGGGCGTGTCGTCGAATTGAGTGACAGAAATGGTGGACCTGAGCTGTGCAATAGTCTGTAAATTACGAAAAAGTGGCCTGTGATGGTCCTATTCTCAAAACAATCATTTCACTGTGCATTGAGTCAAACAGAACTAATTCAGGAAGTTTTATAAAACATCAATAGTCAGTGGCTTTTACACGTATAGCTGTATTAATCTCTATTATAAATAAGCCAGACTTCATGCTACGTTTTCAAAAGTGTTATCTATTACATTTACCTTTATATATATATATATATATATATATATATATATATATATGTTCCGGTCCGGTCTCAAAAGAAAAAAAAAAAAGTAGGTACGAATGTGTGTGTGTGTGTGTGTGTGTGTGTGTGTGTGTGTGTGTGTGTGTGTGTGTGTGTGTGTGTGTAAATTGAAATAACAAGTAATAAAAGAAGTGGACATAAGAGCGTAGAAAGAAAGTACCACAGTCACAACATGGAGCACAGTGTGCTAATAAAATAACTGTATTCAGAATAAGCAAAGATGTAATCATTTTTTGGCGATGTTGTACTTGTAAGGACTCCCCTTGTGAAAGTATTGTTTTCTTTTTTACATTTTGTTGTACGTTCGGAGGGAATGCATATTCATGAATGACATATCATGGGGGTGGGTTTTGGGCGGGGCTTGCTACTGCACATCTGGTGAGGCCCTCAAGAACAATATCGCCTCGTTCCACTGTTCTAAGATTAAATAGAATATAAGGGCAAAAAGGGCCATAATACATATGACTTAAGCAAACTATGGCACAATCCAGAAAAAACATTCATAACAAAAAAATAAAAAAAAATTGTTCTAGAATTCAGACACATTTTACTGCACTTTTTTTCAAATGCACACTAATATAGCCCTTCTGAACAACAAAAGGCACATTTTGTCTTTAATTATTTGTATGTTTTGTATTTATGCATGCACATGCTGACTGCGGTGGTTAATATAAGAAGTTGGTTACACAGTAATTTACATTTAGAAAACAATAGTACAATGAAACATACAAAAGCAGTAGTGCAATTAAACAGTGCAAGATTTGTAACAGAGGATTAACTAGATTAGTAAAGGCATGATAACAACTGTACTATGCTATGAACTCAAGTAAAGGAATACTCTTTTCTTTTGACTCCATAATTAATATTTTACAAATCTATAAAAATAGAAAAGGCACGCTATTTTATAGTGAGATATACACAATCAGGAAAAGGAGGGTAGTAGGTGAAGTATTTCTGGGCATGATGATAAGAAGGGAAAGTGTAGATGTTGTGAAGTTTTAGAAGAGTAAAATATTTTGCCTTAATAGTGGAAGAAGAAGGAACCCAAAATGTGAAGTATACAAAAAAGGAGCTTTGTAGGTTTGTGCTAACATGTTTTTACAGCTGTATTATACATGAGGCAAGAATGCAGGAAGGCCAGAACTTGGGTGAATCTGGGAGGGCAGGTGTGTGTGTGTGTGTGTGTGTGTGTGTGTGTGTGTGTGTGTGTGTGTGTGTGTGTGTGTGTACATATGTAAGAAGTTGTGGAAGATGTTGTTTTCTATCTGTAATGTAGTGGGATATGTGGCTGCTGCAGTAGATTCTATACCCTAATGTGAGGAGTAATGTAGACTAATGGACTTTAAAGAATTTGTAGCAGTAAACATGCAGGTAGTGTTGATGTACTATGTTATGGAATACACCTCACTATGCTGAACAAGGAGAGGGCTATGGTCAGTTGCTTATCAGGGGTCGGGATCCACTAGATCATACATGCACTTAGGTCACAGAAGAACAAATACCAGTACAGCTCTGTCAATATTTGCACATGTGGGTGTAAATGACTGGAGATGTACCTCTCTTGACTATATTAACAGAGACATGATGGACTATGTGTCCAACGCTGGTATGCACCTAGAATTGAGCAGCATTCTACCTTCTCTGAGGATGATGACATAATATCAAAAGAATATCGGCTAAAACTTTGTCTACCCAACACTATATTCCTGGGCAACTTCAACTACCCCTTTATAAACTGTAAAACATACACAACTCCCAATGTGTAGGCTCAGAGCTTCCTGGACTCTGTTAACACAAATGCTGTGGACCAGTAAAACCATACACCCACAAGGGTCACCAATATATTTGACCAGATCTTCATAAACATAGTGGAACTTTGTACCCAACCATGTGTAATGTACTCACTAGTCAAGTCAGGCCATAAAGATGCTCATTTGAAATTAAAGTAAACCCCATCCAACCCTCAAACATTTAGGAATTATTTCAAAGCAAACAGTATACTACTGAGTAATACCCTGACAAATTTTTAAGCCTCCCCAAACCACATGAATTCTGCTGCCTATGCAGAATTGTTCAAAGAAATCCACTGCCATCATGTCAATAGCTTCAATGAGTCAGATATACCCACCTGTTATAAACACAGGAGCAACTCAACAAACAAATCACCCTGGTGGAATTCTAGTATCAAAAAGTTGTAAAGCAAAATGAAGAAAACCATGCCCAAATCAGGAAGTGCAATACTCAGAAAGGAAGGAAATCCATCACATGAATAAATAAGCTATGCAGGATTCTTACCAAGTCCACCAAAGCCAAATTTCAGGAAAAGACAGCCTTGCAGGCAAAGGATAATCATAAGGCCTGCTTCAGCTATGCCCGCCATCTCAAAGGCAGGACACAACAGTGTGCTGAACTAATTGTGAACAGAACCACCTATAAAGAGCTGTAGGATATAGCTCCAGTTTCATCCCACTACCCTTCAACACCTCTCAAGAAATACAAGAAGGCAGGATTTGCATGAGCTATGTAATATGTGACTGACAATGACTGGATTGATCATCAGTGATATATAATGTTTGCAACTACAATTGTGTCAATGTGGCTTGTAATGTATAATGTTTGCAACTAGAACTGTATCAGGATGGTTTGTTTTCATTTATATAAATGTAAGATTGCCTATGCCATATGTGATAATTTAATAAAGATGTTTCTTCTTTAAAAAAAAAAAGAGATACCAGCAGGCATAACTCCCCTGACTATCATTAGTGAACAGGTCAAAAATACTGCATTTATTGGCCCTGAAAATATACTGGAATGCTTCCTGAATAACATGAAAATTACCTATTCAGCTTTCTAGAATAACTGTTCAGTCTTAGTTTCTTAACTGACTTTATACCTTGCAAATGGAGGACTATAGTACTTATACCTCTGCACAAAGGCGAGCCATCCACTTACATGGATAACTACAGATGTATAAGTCTGACTGGTCTCATAAGTAAAGCCTTGGAAAGAATTATCATGAATATTAAAAATAAAGATATAGAAAACCTTCATACTCTGGATTTAACACAGTTTGGCTTCATCAAGGGCAGATCTTGCCTACTCAACATAGCAGACTTTTTCAAGAATGTCAGCAAAGGACAAGAGCAAAATGACACACACTACCTAACTTGACCTGGCCAAAGCATTCAACACTATTCCTCATTCAGGCATTGTGAAGAAACTCACATAACAAGGAGTAAAGCTGTATGTTACTCTTGGTTTAGCCAAGTGGCTCACAGAGAACACAGGGAGTCAGGACAGGGGACTCTACCTCCACAAAAATTCCATTCACTAGTGAAATCACTCAGGGCTGAGTGCTGATGACACCCCTTTTTGTCATCTACTTTTTGGAAGTCAAATCTAGCATCAAAGGCCAATGGTTAACTAAGTTTGTGGATGAACGTAAGCTTGGTAAAATGATAAAATCCCCCAAAGACACAGATATCCTCCAGAAGGGCTTGCCTCAAGCTAAAAATGGGTACCAGAGCCATGGCCTAAAACTGTTTGACAAAAAAATACATATATAATTATGTAATATTATGTAATAGTT
Organism: Protopterus annectens; assembly: GCF_019279795.1. Taxonomy (NCBI): domain Eukaryota; kingdom Metazoa; phylum Chordata; order Ceratodontiformes; family Protopteridae; genus Protopterus; species Protopterus annectens. The sequence goes on from NC_056743.1 coordinate 284,254,736, forward strand.
TTTTACTTTTATCAATGCTACTATTTAAATATCATGTGACCATTATCTTTCTTTTTAGAGTCTGGTTTAATAAATAAATGTTTGATGTTAATTCAGTAATTTATTGTAACACTGAGGAAGAGTCTTGGAGGCTTGAAAGATTTGTTTGTTCTACATCAAAGTGTTTTATATGAGATGGTTGGACCTTCGGTTTCTTCACTGCCTTGGACATCCCAAACAATCAATCATGAAACAGTCATCTTAGGTGATTTAAATATTGATTGGCATTCCATCATATTATTAACCTGTATGGTTTTTCCCAACTAATCAAAAGCCTAACACAGTATAACAACGATTTCACTCAACAATCCCCACTAGACTGGATGGTAGTATCTCATACAACCAGTTTCTCCTCCTCAGGAACATTTCCTGTGTCACTTAGTGACTATCTACCCACATTTGCCATCAGAGCCAGCAACCACCTAACAAAAACAAATAACCTGAAAACAGTCAGAAACATATCCAAATTCAGTCAATAAAAATGAAATATCTTCTCTTAAAAATAAACTGGTCATCACTAAAACTGCTACCTCTTAATGTAACACTGAGGAAGATTCTTAGAGAATTGAAAGCTTTGTTTGTTCTACATATAGTGTTTTATATGAGATGGTTGGACCTTTGGTTTCTTCACTGTGCTTTATTTTTGTACCTTTGGGTCCATTTAGCTGCCTAGTAGATTATGTTGTTACATGGGATGTCCAGGATAGCATATCTTCCAGAACAGGTATATTTTGTCCTGGTGGATGTATACTACTACTGTGATGCAGATTCTTTTAGTTTTAGTGAAATTCGTGAGGGTTATTTGAATCTCGGCATTTAAAAAGGTGGGTATGTTGTCTGTGTAGAATGTAATATTGAGTGCAGAGGAATATAAAGGGGGTATCCCTTCTCCTTTCTTTCTAGGTCTAGCTAATCTAGCAATGGCAAAGTTGGGAGATGTTATTTTGATATCTTTTATATTGGGTTGTAGCCATGTTTCTGTCAAGGCTAGAATATTGGGTTTATTTTGAGGGTATAGAGAAAAAGCTGAGGAGAGGAATGTGAGAAGTTGCCTTGGTTAGCAGGGTGATTGGTAGTGGATGTTATTGATGTGTAACAGTGTGTGGAGGTTTGTGAGGAGATTGCTGTGGTGAGGTTAACGATTACTAGTAAAGAGGTTAGACAGGATCAGGGTAACATCTTTAGAGGTAGTGGTAGCTTGGAAAAAGACACTGAGTAGGTAGTGTTGTTAAGAAGGTAATGCAAAATGGAATTTAGTAGTTTGTGTAGGCTAATGGTTTGTGATTGGGCCAAGGTTTAGCTGATGATGTAATAGTTTAGGAGATTATTGTGGGAATGTGTTTCAAACTTTGGTCTATGTAAGTGGCAGTTAGATGTCTGTAGGCGGGGGGTGAATTAAAGGCAGGGTTTGTGACTAGTCTCTGGGACAGTGGGTGGATTGTTCGCAGCTATAAATGTAGGAGTAGTTGGAGTGGATGGGAATTGGGGGTACGGGAGGGGAGCAGAGAGAGCCTGAGTGCAGCGATGGTGAACAGAGCAGGTTGAGCTGCCAAGGCTTATGAATTCAGAGAAAACAAACTGTTAGTACTCTTACTGTAGCTCTATAATTTAAGTTTAGGTGTGATTGCTATTTATGAATTTATAGAAAAAGTTTGGTAAAAGATTATGCTGCAGGAGTTGATGCACATTTGTAAGTTTAACAATAAAAATATCCAGTCAAAGGACCTAAACCTTGTTTGCATCATAAACAGAAAATGTTGGGGGTATGTATCTAACAGACTACACTACTCTGGAACAGGCTTCCCATGCATGTGAAGCAGAGCTTGCTTCAGACCCTTTTCAAGTACAACCTGAGCCAAAGGATTGGGAATAGGAAAATATACCCCTTGACTGGCACCTATGACTACTGGACAGAGGCAGCTTGTAAATATCGACACATAAAAGCAACTACATGCTTCTAATTAAATTATCCTGTGATTTACTAATGGGAAACCATGGCTAGACTTCTCCTAGGTCCATTACACTAGTAATTGCCAATAAAACTATAAATATATTAAGTGCCAGTGCTGGTTCTAAGCAATTGTATTTGGATTGGTTGAGCAAGAAGTAGAGGAAAGTTTTAAGACCTTAGTAGTATACATGTCCAATCTTTTAAAGATGTCCTTTTTCAGAGGAAGTATCATTTAAGTTATTTAAGTTATGAATTCCACCATCTTAGCATTTGAAAAAATATCATAACCAAGCATTTTACAGTGTAATTTTAAATGATTATTTCTATGCTATACTTTGAAAATATCCAGTGAAGCCCATAGTTTGGAAATATCGTCTGGGTTATTAACCATGCCAAGTTTACAATCATCTGCAAATATACTTTGATAAACAACCTGGCGCAGAGTCAAATTAGAAAGCAGCATAGTAAAAAAGACCAAGCACAGAACTCCGGAACTCCTTGATGTCTCGTATGTTAGGAAGACCTAATTCAAAAAATCATGTGCACATTTATTCCTCATTCATGCTAGGGTTCAATAATACTTTCATAAGGTACGGAATAAAAGGCTGTCTGCAAATCCATATAAATCACATGCAATAAAAAAGCAGGAGCAATGCCAGCGGAAGTCAAATTAGTTAAGCTCCATCTCAAAATAATACGTCTTACAGGTAAAATGTAACCATCACTCTTTCCATTACTTTCAAAAGGCACTGATTAGTCCGAGCACAATAATTCCCGAGTGCTGTCTTATTAATATTTTGATTGGATAAACATATGCAGATGTCCAAATATCTAGATCAAAACTATTCTGCAATAATTTATTAAATGGTTAAGTTATTTTTTCAGTAACCAAAGCAAAACCAATTAAATCTATAAGGTCTGATAGTAAAATCGTTTTAAGTTCTGGTCATTGCTTCTCAAAGTTCATGCAAAGAAAAAAGAAAACATGGTCCTTCACCCACTTTGGCGACATAGTTGTTGGCCATTCCTGCCAAATTGATGGTTCAAAATTTCTGTATACAGTTTGGCGATAACAACAGCACTAATACTAGACAGTACAGTTCTCGCTGTAAGCTGTCACACATCCATAAAATGTATTTATTTGAATAACATCTAGAGACAGTTCATAGTTGCACTTTTGAAGATGCATTAATATTTTCTAGTTTTCTCTAGCTTTGACATTTGTCTGCCAGTTCAGCGAAGAATGATTTACCTTTGATTTCTGTAACAAATTACACACTTTTGGAATACCTAATGTAGTCTCATTTTCGTGTCAGTTTAGTGAAACAAAATTACAATTACTACTAGGAAAAGGTGGGACATGACTCATGATCCCTGCTTCTATGATTCCATGAAATGAATACAGAACCAAGGTGCATCATGTTATAAAACATTGCTTCTGTCCAAAAATATCAAGATGTTTTTCTTAATATGATTTTATCATAATATAACAGTGAACTTTATGTTTTTGACCAGCATGTCCTTTTATAAGTGGACAACTATGCAAATTGCCTGAATTTTTCTATCAAATATGTGGCATAAAATTGTTTTACTGAATTCAAGCACAATGCCTGATAAAGACAACTTTAGTCATGTTCTGATAATTCACCTTCATTTTTAAAATATATACATTTTTAAAACTGTTAATCTCTATGTGTAAAGCAAACAGCTACTAATTTTATCTTTCTTTTAAGCATCTTTTGTACAACTGCTAGACAATATTCTTAACTTATTCTAGACAATCTGGATATACTGACATTAGATTCTGGAAAATCATTTATTTTTCATAATAATTTCTTGATCACTGACTCCTTTAGTTAACAAGGTAAGGCTGTGTGATATGAATGTGATACGAAAGAGGAGAACATTGAGAGAGTGTGACTATTTTGACTGTTGCCTCACTATATCTCGACATTTATTTTATTCTTTCTTTTATTCTTTCTTCTTTCTTTTTGATATATAGAATGATGTTATATTCTAAAGCATTCTAGTCTTCTGGGCAGGCATAAGAGATGATGCTCTGTTCTGGAACATTCTGATAAGTTACAGTGGATTACGAAATATACTTTAATTACTACTTTTAGTTGTGAAACATGGTTTGCCTGGAATTCTGTAGTAATGTACTAAAACTTACAAGATTATTGGAATATTCCAGTGTAGTACTCAAAACTTGCAGAATCATTGTACTTGGCAGGATTTGCTGTTCCTTCTGGGGTGGGTGGCCAACACCACAGAATGCTCTAGCAAGATCCAGCCTACACTGGAAAAGTACTGAGTCTCATGATTTGTGGTAAACAACTTGGTTATATACAGACGAGATTCTCTGCATTCAGGCAGAAGCCTCACCTGTAGAGTAGACGCACTGCCCAGGACTGTTTTCCCGATGAAGACTCCTGCCTGACTGCAACGGGGCTTCCCAGTCGAGACTGAAGACAGGATGAAGTTTCCCATTTATCGGTGATGTATAACTTTCTTTAAATGTATTGTCTAATATTTCTTTCTATTAAACTTTGTATTTTAATAGCTTAGAGTGGATTTACTTTTCTAGTTCTAACAGACAAATAGAGCTTATTAGTTTGTTAGTCCTTTTGGTAGAAATAAAGTTTATATTAGTTAATTTCTGGTGAAAAGTGTCTTTATTTCGAGTCCTGCTCATTAGGCAATACATTATTTTTGGCGTAGTCGGCAGGATTCGAAATGTTTAAAAGGAAAAGTAAGAAGGATACAGCGGTTTGTGAGATAGAAATCCCAGGATGGGACCAGGACCTGTACAAAGCGTTAGCTTTGGAATGGTCCACGGGTACAGGATTAAGTGAAAATTGGGATGTTTGCTTAAAAGATGCCGAACCTGGTTAGGTGCAAGCATGCTTACAAAAGGTTTTGGTGGAAAAAGGGAAGGAATTGAGTGCCATATGCAGACGAGGCTGGATCCTCTTGACTGCATACCAAAAATCACATGACAATAAAATACGTAAGTGTGAACAAATTAAACAACTGGAGAAACAGATAGTAGAGTTAGAAAAACAAAATGTAATTTTACAGTGGCAGATTAAATTGTTAGCAGATAAAACAGACATGTATCAGCATGTAGCCGAAAAGGCTGCAATACGGGTAGCAAGATACAAATATCAAAAATGAAGAGGCAAAGTTAATAAAAAGAAAGTACAAATGTCGATAGCGAAGGCAGGTTTTGACTGGGACCCAGACCACTGGGATGGAGACATCTGGAATTCTTCTGATTCACTGTCCCAGTTGGACTCTGATAATGAAAATAATATTTTCCTGGGAGAGGAAGAACAGAATAAAGGGGGACCAGTATAGGTAAAACCAATTCTTCGACAACGACAGCAAATGGTTAATGGGGCACAAGGGCTCCAAGGAGGGCAGGAAGAATTTCATTACGAAGACTTTACTCAACAGGAAATAAACAATTTGATTGAAAGATTTAAACAAAAATCTGGAGAATCATTAATAGCATAGATAGTGAGACTGTATGAATTTGGGGCTGCTGGAGTAGAAATAGATCAAATGGATACTAAAAAATTTAGTATGTTAAGTAATGATCCATCAGTACAGGATGCATTTCAAAATTATAACAAAAACAAAATGGTAAGTCTTTTTAAAATTATAGCAGATTGCTGCGCCGAAAAATATCCAACAGAAATGGATTGGCCTTCTAATGATAGGTCATGGTATATGTTACGAGATGCTATTCAAAGAATTAAAGAAGAGACAATGAAAACTGCTTTACTTATAGGGGGAGCTGATACATTACTACAATGTGCTTTGACAGTTTCTGTTAGAAACAAGATTATTAAATTAGCCCTCCAGCTTATAAAACTGTAATACTGACGTATTTAATTAGTGAGACGGGAAATCCTATTTCTCATGTTATTGAGGGGTTGCAGCAGTTGGGAGAGCTGGGAGAATGGGGACCAAAGCAGTTAAATACTGATAGACGAGAAAACAAAAGTGCTGGACAAAAAGAAGCTAGAGTATCCCGAAAAGATATGTTTACTGCATTGTTAAAAGATGGGGTATCCAAGGATAAAACTGATGGGATAGACACTCCGACAATGTGGGAGATGTATAAAAAATGAGGTCTGAATAAGAAAGGTAGGCAAACTCGGAATGTAGAAAAACAGGAAGAGAATGTAGTAGACAGTAAAACTGAGAATATGAAAGAAAGTTCAGCAGTTCCCTCTGCTCCGCTGTAACATATCCTGACTTGTCAGACTTACATTTCGATTAGAAAATTGGCCAAGCTCCAGTAAGTGGGTGGGCTCAGCAGGATTTTAGACCATATGTGGATTTGACCATATTCTGGAAAAATAAAAATGAACAACAGGTCCGAGCTCTAATTGATACTGGAGCGGAGGCCTCATTAATTTATGAGAATCCAAGTTTATTTAAAGGGCGACAAGTTACTATTACAGGACTTGGTGGAAAACAAATTAAAGCTGTTCAGGCAATGCTAGAAATGAAAATAAGTCAATTACCATGGAAAAGGTATCCTATTTTAATAGTACCTGTTCCTGAATATATAATAGGAATTGACATTTTAAAAGGGTTGACGTTGAATTTATCAGACGGACAGTATCAATTTGGCGTTAAGCCATATTTTTCAGTTAAAACAGTTATAGTAGGGAAAGTTAAAATGCCACCTGTAGAATTACCTCCAGTGACAAAGGTAATTAGTTTGAAGCAATATAGAATTCCTGGGGGGCATAAGGAGATAGTTGAAACAATTCAGGATTTATTGAATGCAGGTGTCTTGAAAACTACTATGACAGCATGGAATAATCCAGTTTGGCCTCTCAAAAAGTCGGACGGGTCTTGGTGAATGACAGTAGATTACTGAGAACTGAATAAATATACTCCGCTACTGACAGTGGCGGTTCCAGATACAATTACATTAATAGAAAATATACAGAAACATCAAGGTACTTGGTATGCAGTAATAGATTTGGCAAATGTTTTCTTTACCATACCAATCGCAGAAGAGAATTATGATCAATTTGCTTTTACCTGGCAGGGATGACAATATACATTTACTCGTTTACCACAAGGATATTTGCATAGTCCTACTATCTGTCACAAAATAGTGGCAGAACATTTAGATGAAATAAGGTTGCCTCAGAATATGCAAATTTCTCATTACATTGACGATATTCTTATTCAAGGGAATTCTGAACAAGAAGTGAGTGAGTACTTACAAAAAGTAATAAATCACATGAGAATAAAGGGCTGGGAAATAAATCCCAATAAGATTCAGGGACCAGGATTCCAAGATGGTGGCCGACTGGTAAGCACCTACTGCACAGTGCTCCTTACCTCAGTTATTACTTTCAAAGATTCTCCTGACAAAAATACAGAAATTTGTCTTCCTGAAGAGAGAGGAATATAAATAATCTCAGAATATTGCTTTGCCTGGAATTTGTGGTTTGTTTGTAGTAAAATTCAGTCTCCTTTTCCTTTCTTTTGGACTAAAGTGGAGAATATCTTCTGATTTTTCACAAAAACCAGTGCCTAAATTCTACGTGAAGAGAAACCTGCTTGAAAATGGCAAAAGAATTAGATTCCATGGAAACACAAACCACAAAAGCAAAACTGTCATCTGCTTTTCCTCCAGAAAAAGAGACAGCTTCAAAGAGACTGAGAACAAATAAACAGTCTGTAGATAATACAAAATCTGGCTCCAAAACTAAAGAAGAAACTAATTTCCATATGGATGAACTGAGACGAGCGCTGCAGCCTATTCAGACAGCCATACAAGATTTTTCTGAACAACTTGTTAAATTTGGTACCAATATTAATCAAATTGTGGAAAGAGTGGATATCTTGGAACAAAAACCCAGTCAAATGAATTTCTCATTAAAAATGTATCGGAAGATCTAAATGCCAAGTCAGATCTAATTAAAGAACTTCAGGCCAAATTAATTGATCTTGAAGCAAGAAGTCAAGAAATAACATTTTAATTAGAGGTATTCCAGAGTCTATTGAAAACCAAGATTTAATTAAAGTTGCAAATCAAATACTGGAACAGGTATTACAGTCGGAAGGTGATACATCTATCCTTATTATAGAGAGAGCACATCGTGCCTTACATAAAAGACAAGATGTTACAGTGCCTCGTCAAGTATATGTAAGGCTATTAAACTACCAACATACCTACAAAATTCTTCAAATAGCAAAAAAGATCAAATATTTTATCTGGAATAAAAGTAAACTAACTTTTGCTGAGGACTTACCCTTATCTATAAAGTTACAAAGACAGAAACTTGCTCCCTTTTGTGCAGAATTAATTAAGAAAGGCATCAAATTTCAGATGAGGTACCCAAATACTCTCATCTTTCTTCATAATGGGGCAAGATACTCATTAAACTCTACAAGTGAAGCCAAAATAGCTTTTATCAAAGCTTTTAACTACACTCCGGAGATATAAAATATAAGGTATAATTTACGGATTGCAGTTTCTTCTTTTTTGCTTAAGTCATAGAATTTAATACATTAAATAGTATCAAAATAATAGCATAAATTTAAAATGTTTATTATAAATTCACTTTGGGAGGTTGGGTACTTGTTTAATTTATGTTTAATAATCTTTGGCATTTAAAACATGTATTTTTAAATTCATATCGTTAAAACTGGTTATTGAAGTGCGCGTGGCATCACAAAATTGTCTACAGGCTTTAAAAGAATTCCCGCTTAAATCTCTTCATTGATTTTCGTACAAAATGTCTTTTTGTTTTGGGAAATGCCTGTTGGATCAAAATTCTAAATGTGTGATGCTTACGTTGCTAACCAATGTCTGCTGTTTGTGTTTCTGCTCGTGTGCTACATTGGTTCAAATGTTTTTTTATTGCTATTTTTCTCTGCGGATGTTCGTGATAAAACATGGTGGTGGGACTTATTGAGCGAATGACATTGTTGGTGGCTATTTACCATTGAAATTAAAGGTAGCCAATCTATACTACAGACAGAAAATGGATGCAAGCTTGCGATGGAACTATTCGTACATCTCTGGATACAGGATTCATAGTAAATTACTTTTTTTTCCGGAGGGTGAATCATTGGTTCTCACTGCAACATGAAACATCGGATGCCATGTCATATGTAGGTTTGTTACATAGTGAGTTAGACATGCTTACTGTTTTTCTTTTATTAATAATATGTTCTGAAGCTAGTTAAGGTACTTTTTTTTGCTGATCTAATAACAGATATGCGAAGCTTATTATGCTCGCATTATGTTCGCATTATTTCATGTTCATATCCCTCTGTAAAGGAGCGATTCGATGTTTGTGCATATGCATTAGAACATATATAATTTATATACTAATATTAGATTATTTGATGGTCTATATCTCGTGCCATTAGCTAGCAAGATTTCTCAGATTATTGCCTAATAGGAGGTGTGATTTGATGGACGCTTCCTGGAGCTACTTCTCACAGACCCTTAAGGTAAACATGAAACATTTGATAACATGGTATTTTCAAGCAATGAGTAATGGAGTGACATGTTTGTGGTGATTTTTGTGCATGATATAAATGGTAAAGACAAGGTAAAAGGTTTAATATCTAGGTGTATTGGTGGGGAAAATCTATTTAATGTTTGTCTAAAAATTAATAAATATTGTAGTTACCTGAATCACTGAACACTTTTAAAACTGATTTACCAATATATATGCAACTTTTAATTTTAAATAACATATGATATGACTTTCTCAAAATTTTTATGGCGGATTGGGTCAGTTGTGTAATTTTAATATATGACCTAAGACGAAGTTAACTGTTGAGGACGGCTACGATGTATTGTATTTTGTTTAATATTAATATTATTCCAGCATTTTACGTCTAGGTATTATGTAGTGCTGTCTAATATAGTCTGTTATTTTGTTTAGTCATGATGAAAATTAGAATTTACATGTTTCGGGCTTTAAAAAAGAAGTAATGTTTCAGAAACTTTTTCTGAACTAAACCAGAGATCACACTACTGAAATATTGTAATTAATCTATTCAGTTAGCTTATATATTTAATTGCTTAAAATATTCTTTAGTTAGAATTGTTTTTAATTAATGTAATCTATTCATATATATTTTGTCAAATAGACTCTATCTTAGATTAGTTTCTATACATCATATTTATTTATGTTCTATCCCAACTATATATGAGAGCTTTAGTGCAGTGTGATAGGGGCCTGGTATGACTGGATGTTGGAATTCTTTTTTTGTATATATGTAAAATAGTGTTAGATGTAGTACTGTGGAAGGTATTAAATTTAGGGGTTTACTTATCTCTTCTACGAATTTTAATATTTACAGAACTATTAGTAACTGGGTTTCTCTCACTTAAGGGGTATTGGTGGTTAGGCACTGGGGTTTGGCTGAGAGAATACTCTTTATTTCATACTTGGGTAAATTTGATTGTCTTATGTAAAAAACAAAATGGGTTCACCATACATGTAAGTTATGCACATTTCCTTTCTATATTCAATGTATGTCTTTTTTGTATTTCTAATGTTTGTTATTTATATAATAGTCCCAGAGGTCTCATGAAAATATTAAAAATCTTATTTCTTTTTGATTTATAATAATACAATGTTAAATTTAATGAAATGTCATGGTATATAGATTCATGGAATGTTAGAGGCATACGTAATACAGCGAAAATGAAACTTCTGATGCATCTTTTGTTTAAAGCACAAGCAAATGTCTGTTTTTTGCAGGAAACTCATTTACTCATGGAAGATTGGTCAAAACATTTGAAAAAAAGTTGGATAAGAAATATTATTGCTGCTGGGAATAGTAGCAACTCCAGGGGTGTAGCCATATTAATCAAAAAAGACTTTCAAGGGGCTATAAATGAGGTTAAGTCAGACCTAAATGGCAGATGGTGTTATTTTACTTCTACTCTTCCATATTCTAACAGACCAGTTTGATTTTTAAATATTTATGGACCATGTTCAAAACAACAAATTTTTATAATGGAATTACACAATATTCTTAATACATTTCAAAATTATCACTTTATTGTGGGGGGGGGGATTGGAATGTAATTTTAGATCCGGTAATAGATCGCACAAGTAAGTCTTTGGTGTATAATACTCAAGCCTCACTGGCTGGTGAATTAATAGCTGATTTTAATCTTATAGACACAATAGCTTTCAGTAAGATTTTGTCTAAGGAGAAAATATATACATATTATTCAAAATTTTACAAATCCTGGTCACGGTTAGATTTATTCCTGATATCTGAATCCTTCACAAATTTTGATATCAAATTTTCTATAGATCCTAGATTTTTCTCTGACCACGCTAAAATTTCTCTATCTATTACATTTACTTCAGAGAGGATTTATTTATTTATTTATTTTACATTTGTTAACCGGGCTAGTCTAGCTGGATATATGTCCATTTTCAGTAGAGGCCCGGGGAGAAAAGCTCCACACATAAATCAATTACAAAGAGACATATTAATAAAAAGTTGAGTACAATAGGAATATGCATTTAATAACAAGAACAAAATACCTAAGGTACTCCAAAAAAAATATACTAGTTCAGTAGAAGCATCACAATTAAACAGCTAAAGATCAGCAAAATTGTTTTCGATAATCTGTTGGAGGATTTTAAAATCTACATGCAACAACTGGTCATTGAACAATAACTTATTAAATAATAGTGATATAATTAAAGATACAAAGGAGATGTTGGTGGATTTTGACTTTAATCTTCATCTTATAGACTTACCATTTGATATTCAATAGGCGGCTTTTAAAGCCAAGCTGAGAGGCTATTTAATTAGTAAAGCTTCTTTTTTTAAAAAATCCTATAAGTCAAAAGAACTTACTTTAAAATCAAAACTTTTGATGTTGGAGAGACAACAGAGATTAAAACTAGATTCAGATTTAGAAAAACTATTAATGGACACTCAAAAAGAACTTTTGGATCTACATCAGCAAAACTACTCTTTACACGAACAGAGACTTATTGCTATATATTTAGAGTGGGCCCAAATTCCTTCTAAAACTCTAGCAAGAATCATTAAAACTAAACAAGATTCCTTGAGAATTCCTATGTTACAATATCAAAACAATATTTATAATTCTGATGCAGAAATAATGCAGTTGTTTTACTCCCTTTACTCTGAAATCTATTGTAGTAATGAATCTGGACCATTTAAATTGCATATGGCTAAATTTTTAGAGTCTATTACATTTCCTTCCCTAAATTATGATCAAATAGAAATGTTATCATCCCCCTTGAAAATTCAGGAGATTCATCAGGTTATTTCTAATCTCAAGGCTGATAAGTCTCCTGGCCCAGATGGATATACTACAAATTTCTTTAAAGCTTTCAAATTAATAATTTCTCCTATCCTTTTAAACATTTTTAATTTCATAATTGTCAATGGTATTACTGATTTGCATTGGAACACTTCGAAAACAATTTTGATTTCAAAAAATAAGCATTATAAAGCTGACCCACATAACTATAGACCCATATCTTTAATTAATGTAGATATAAAGATCTTTGCAAGAGTACTTGCCAACAGACTTAAAAAAGTTATGCCATTTATAATTTCATCAGATCAAGCTGGCTTTATCTTGCTTGGGATAACACTTTAACTCTGGATGCACTTCTTCAATTGACAAAGAAAGAACGTAATCCAATGTATGCTTTATCATTAGATGCTTCTAAAGCATTTGATAGGGTTAACTGGGACTTTTTATTTCTTACATTATCCCACTTTAATATTCCCAAATTTTATATTGATATGATTATGAAACTATATGGAAATTCATCTACTTTCATATATGTAAACAAAAAGATGTCCAAGCCAATTAAAATTACAAATGGAACAAGACAAGGGTGTCCTCTTTCTCCCTTTTTATTTAATATTTTATTGAACCATTATTTTTGTATCTAGCTCAAAATACGTATCACTCTATACCAAGAATTTTAAAGAATAATATATTGCTTTCAGCTTTTGCAGATGATGTTAATTTATATTTTCAATGTCCTAATACAGATCTTTCTAAAATTATAAATGCAATTGAGGCCTTCTCTAATTCTTCTAATTATCAGGTTAATCATGAAAAATCAAGTATTTTTCCCATCAATCCGACATATCATAAATCTACCTTCTTTCCATATTCATCTTTTGGAATTTCCTTTAATCTTAAATATTTGGGTAAACATTTTGATCACAACCATGATTCTATGTTACAGAATAATTTTCTAAAAGCTTGGTCTAATATTATTCAAGATTTGCATAGATGGAAGCTCTTAAACTTATCCTTGCTTTCTAAAGCTGCTGTGATTAAGATGAATGTGCTTCCTAGACTTTTATATCATTTCTATGCTTCAGATCTCAATATTCCAAATAATATGTTTTCTAGGATAGATAAGAAATTAGCTAAATTTATGTGGTTTCCAAAATCAGTTAGAATCTCTTATACAAAACTCTCTTATCCTAAATCTAGAGGAGGCCTAAACTTACCTAACTTACACCTTTACTACAAGATTATATGTGCTAATAGACTTTTAATGATTTCTAATTTAACTTTAGAAACATACAAAGTTTCTCCAATGTGGTTGAGAATATGGCATCAACATGTTCTTACTAAAGGAATTAACCCAAAGTCTCTTCCATTTCTCTCTAATAACTTGTAATAAGTATAAGATTTCATCAACTTTAAAATAGAAGATAATGATTTTTCAAAGTTTAATAAAATCCATTAATCTATAGGATGCTTTACTCTATCTTCTTCAACCTCTACATCTTAATCCAAATTTTAAAATTGATAATCTATTAATAGATCTTTCTAATTTTCCATTGATTAAAGATATTCTGGTATGTGATATTATTAAATATAGAGATATGTCATTGGTAGATATAAGGAAATTGTACAAAGCAAACTGTAGATATACAGCTATGCTGCGTCAATTGACAGAAATAACATATATGAAATTTTCAAATACTGCTAAGTCCCAGGACATTAAAATACTAATGGAGATTTTGAATACGGTCTCTAGTTCAGACAAAATGTTATCTAAATCGTACATTCTGATAAATTGTAGGTTACATGATTCGGTCTATCTCTTCTCAAAGTATTGGGACAAGCAAATAAACTCATTAACTATCGAAGATAAAATGTCTGCCATAAAAAGGACTTTAGAGTTATCTCCTTTTAAGAAACTTTTATATACTCAATTGATGATCTTTAATAACTCCTATTATACACCCTCCAGACTGAATGAATTTAACCCTAAAAATTCTTCTTTATGTAATTGTTGCTCTTCTTCTAAGGCTGATATTATACATATATTCTGGTTTTGTAACCAGACCCACAAATTATGGTGTTCTTTAAAAGTACGTTTGGAAAAGATGGGATATCAGAAATCAACCCTTTCCTGGGAAGTGGCGTTACTCCATATATCTAATTTAAGAAAACCTAAAATAAAATTTCATGTTCTCATTTTTATTTGCTCACTTATTAAACTTTATATTACATTAAACTGGTTAGATCGCTCCAAGCTCTCATGGAATGGTTTTAGAGCAATGGCATTGAATTACATTGCAGTACATAAACTTATAATTAGTGGAACTAAGAAAAAAGTTTATTTTAAGAAACTCTGGGAAAACCTTATGGATTTATTATCCGATAAATAATTTCATTTATAAATGCAACTTGCAAGAAGACTTTGGTGAACCTTTACCCATTGTGTTACATGTTTTATTTTTTAAACTATCATTTATACAACACTTTTTTGATTTTGTTCATATTTTATAGTAGTTGTAGTAGTTTGTGTAATTTTTTGTTCATGTTTTAGATATTTGCAGTTTTAATCTAGGTTTTTTTTTTCTTTTCTTCATGTATAAAAGTTGTTATAATATGTAAGTCTGTACATTATTGTTCAATGACTCTTTGTACTGCTTTATAAATGTTCTTTCAAAATTAATAAAAAGTTTATTGAGAAAAAAAAGATTCAGGGACCAGCTCAAGCAGTAAAATTTTGGGGAATTCAGTGGCATCAGGGACATAGAGAAATTCTACCTAAGGCAAAACAAAAGATTTTAGAATTTCCAACCCCTCAAGACAAAACGGAGGCACAGCGTTTTATAGGATTATTTGGATTTTGGAGACAGCACATTCCCCATTTAAGTCAAATACTTTCCCCATTATACAAAGTGACTAGGAAAACATATGAGTTTGTTTAGGAGGATGATCAGCAAAAAGCTTTTGAACAAGCAAAGCAAGCTATTCAAAAGGCTTTAGATTTATGGCCCCTACAGGATGGGGAAGTAGAGTTACATGTATCTGTGCAGAATCATTATGGTAACTGGAGCCTTTGGAAGAAACAGGGATCAAAGCGGGTGCCACTAGAATTCTGGACTAGGAAATTACCAGATGCAGGAGAAAGGTATTCTCCTTTTGAGAAGCAATTACAAGCATGTTATTGGGCACTGGTAGACAGTGAACAAATGACAGTAGGACATACTGTACATTTGCGACCAGAAATACCTATAATGCAGTGGGTAATGAGTTCATCCAAGACGCATAGAATAGGTCATGTGCAGGAAGGAAGCATTATTAAGGGGAAATGGTACATTCAGGATAGGGCTAAACCTGGAATTAATGGGTTAGCGATGCTACATGAAAAAGTGGCTCAAATACCAATAGACCAACAACTATCTGTTACTGACAAGGCTGAACCAGTCAGTGAGTCTCCGGTAAAATGGGGTGTGCCATATGTACAGGTACCATTAGAACAATGCAAACATGTTTGGTTTACTAATGGGTCAGCAAAAAATGTAGGAAATAAACGATGTTGGAAAGCGGTATCCTATAATCCAGTGACTAAGAGAGTTTTAACATCTTCAGGTAGTGGTAAAAGTAGTCAGTATGCAGAATTATATGCTGTATATCAAGCACTGAAACAGGAGATGCCAGGTATTTGTCATATTTATACTGACTCCTGGTCAGTGGCAAACGGATTGGCAACTTGTTTGCCTACCTGGCAGAAGGACTGGAAAATTCATTCAAAAGAAATTTGGGGAAAATAATTATGGCAATTGATTTGGGAAATGATAAATCAAGGTACTGTAACAGTTTATCATGTTGATGCACATTGTTCTGCAGATTCTCTAGAACGGTGGTTTAATTCTGTTACAGATGAACAAAAGAGAATTTCAGAAGCTAATATACCAGATGGTTCTGAGCAAATGGGGATGGCAAAATGGGCACATCAGAAATGCGGACATCTAGGAGAAAAAGCCACTTACATGTGGGCACAAACAAGAGGAATTGCACTTTCATTAGACAATTAAAACTGTTATATTACAATGCCCGATATGTCAGCATACTCAACAAAGATCCATACCTCATACAGTTCAGGGACATATAGGACGAGGAAAGTTGCCAGGACAAATATGGCAGATTGATTATGTTGGTCCTTTACCATTAAATAGAGGCTGTCAATATATATGTACAGCGGTAGATACTTACTCTGGGTATCTTATTGGTTTTTCATGCCAATGGGCAACACAGGTAAGTACTTTAAGAACTTTAGATTTAATCATTTTATATTATGGAATGCCTTTGCAAATACAGAGTGACAACGGATCCCATTTTAAGGGAAAATGGTACAGGATTTTGCAAAGCAACACAATATTGAATGGGTATTTCACATACCCTATTACCCGCAGGCAGCACGGTTAATTGAAAGAATGAATGGCTTACTTAAAGATCAATTAAGAAAATTAGGAAATGGAACTCTGCAAAACTGGAGAGATAATTTAAATGTAGCATTACAGGTTTTAAATAACAGACCAATTTCAGAAACAGAAACACCATTAATGAGAATGTTAACTCCAGCATTGCAGATCAATCCATATGTGATGACTGAAACAATTACATATTGGGAAACTCAAGCAGGTGCATTAGCTCCTACTAGAGCTACACCTGAGACTGCAGGATTGAGTCTATATTCAATGAGTGCTTGTAAAATATCACCAAGGACAGTTCAGCTGATTGAGACTGGGATTGGAATTCAAATTCCAACAAAGCATTTTGGTTGGATAATGCCTCAGTCAACACTTGCTTTGAAAGGAGTTCAGGTTGTAAATGGAGTTATTGAAGCAGGTTATCAAGGGGAACTCAAAATTATTTTGTTAAATACTTCAGATGAGGATGTTCATGTACAAAAAAAGGATAGGGTAGCTCAAATATTTATTGTACCTGTGTTAGGCGGTTCCATTACTAGAGGGCAGTCACCACCTATTACCGCCTTCGAGAGGGAGCAGATATCTAGTATGCATGAAATTAATTCAGGTGCAAAAATATGGATCCATGAACCCAACAGACAACCTGAACAAGCAGACGTTATTGCTGCTGGGAACGATAATACTGTTTTAATTATTAAACCAGGAAAGGAAAAATGGGAATATATACCGGCAGATTGGTGTTATTTGCGAGAATAATCATACTACTCTTTTTTTTTTTATTTTTTTTTTAATTTTAGATTCCAATTCCAATGCTAATTGTTGCTGGTTTTGTATTGTATGGAGTCTCTTTAGTGGAGTGCATAACACCAGGAGTGAAAGCAGTTAAAATTAATTCAATGGTACACCAGTGGGGATGGGCGACTGATACACGAAATAGAACACAAGGGAATTTTACCTGTCCCGCTGGGCAAGGATGTCCTACTATCAATTTGACTTTTGAAGGAAATGTAACCATTTGGAGGGTAAGAAGGGGGCATCTTTATGTCCAGTTATTAGATGAGAAACAAGCTATGGTAATAATTCAAAATTACACAGATGTAAGATGTTGTAATTGTAAATATGAACAGACATACCGAGAAAATTATTATTCTTGCCAGAATGGAACTGATATTTATAATAAGTCAATTGATTTACAGAATATTACAGTACTGTTTTGCATGAATGCAACTCAAATTATAAATGGAATATGGGCCTCTCAAATAACTATACTAAACAATCACCCCAGGGCTCACTTTGACCAAATAATTAAAGTGCCTTCGACATGTAAATATGTAGGACAAACATATCAAAAAACTGTGCTATATTTTAATGTTACTTTTCCAAAAGCCAGTAAATGTAGACAGAAACGAGCTTGGTATAGCACCTTATTAGGAAGTGTTGGTACAGGGTTAGGAACTTTAAATGCCATTGATGTTGAAGTTTCAGCTAATAAAATCAAAACTGTCGGTCAGGATGTTTCACAAATTATACATTTGCAGGCACACTGGAATCCTACAGTTTGGCATACTCAAAAACAGTTAGTTATGAAAAATAATTTTTGGATCAATTCAATGCTTCTGTAGTTCATAATTTAAAATTTGATAAAAATATTACTGAGTTTGTAAATTGGACAACATGTACTTTACAGCCTTTTTATGTTTCGATACAGTAGAATTTTGTGCAGACAAAGTTAATACTTAATAATGAACATATATGGAGCAATTATTTCACAAATGGGTACCTAATACTACTTGGATAAGGTTGTTTTCTGAAAAAAACAAGATGTACAGATGATTTTTGTACAGGTTATATCATGCATTATAATGTCACAAATGCAAAAATAATGTGTCAATTTGTAACTTTACCATTGGTATTTGGACCTCCTGTATATCCATTCCAGTATTGGTTACCCCATGTGGAAGGAAATTATATTGATTTCTTAAACCGAACGCACAAACTGGAACACTGTACTGAAACAATGGATGGACTAATCTGCAGACAACATTCTCCTGTATATGAACCATGTTTTCTTCAACATTCTATCAACATCTGCAAATGGACTGTATTACCTCCTACGTTTGAAATGTTTGTGGAAATAGCACCACAATTTATATGCTTAGTGACAAATCAAACATTATTGTATACTTTGATGCATCCTTTTGTAGGTTGTTTAGATAATGTAACTCATTTACATTGGCACAATGAAACTTATGTATTTTCTCCTGAGACACATGTTAATGTATTTCATACTTGGTTACCAGACAAGTTAGGATATCATAATTTGACATTTAGCTGAAATCCTTTACAGAACGTATTAAATAATACTCAACATCTTGAAAAACATTTACAGGTAGTAAATCATAGTATTTTACATCATGAAATGACAAGCATTATTATAGGAAATAAATTGGTTAGTTTGGCCAAGAAGACAGAATCCGACACTGCACATAATTGGTGGGATATATTTACTGGATGGTCAACATCTGGTACTAAATTGTTGAATTGGTTAATACAGCCAATATTAATTTTAATGATTGTTTTAATTTTGTTAACATTTTGGAATTGTGGCTTAACATATTGCGTTTATAATAAGGCAAATATGGTTTTAAATGTCGGATATAAGTGAGTCAATAGTCAAGGGGCCGAATGTGATACGAAAGAGGGGAACATTGACAGAGTGTGATTATTTTGACTGTTGCCTCACTATATCTCGACATTTATTTTATTCTTTCTTTTATTCTTTCTTATTTCTTTTTGATATATAGAATGATGTTATATTCTAAAGTATTCTAGTCTTCTGGGCAGGCATAAGAGATGATGCTCTGTTCTGGAACATTCTGATGATTTCAGCAAGTTACAGTGGATTATGAAGTATACTTTAATTACTACTTTTAGTTATGAAACATGGTTTGTCTGGAATTCCCTAGTAATGTACTAAAACTTACAAGGTTATTGGAATATTCCAGTGTAGTACTCAAAACTTGCAGAATCATTGTACTTGGCAGGATTTGCTGTTCCTTCTGGGGTGGGTGGCCGACACCACAGAATGCTCTAGCAAGATCCAGCCTACACTGGAAAAGTACTGATTCTCATGATTTGTGGTAAACAACTTGGTTATATACAGATGAGATTCTCTGCATTCAGGCAGAAGCCTCACCTGTGGAGTGGACGCACTGCCCAGGACTGTTTTCCTGATGAAGACTCCTGCCTGACTGCAGCGGGGCTTCCCAGTCGAGACTGAAGCAGGATGAAGTTTTCCCTTTATCGGTGATGTATAACTTTCTTTAAATGTATTGTCTAATATTTCTTTCTATTGAACTTTTTACTTTAATAGCTTAGAGTGAATTTACTTTTCTAGTTCTAACAGACAAATAGAGATTATTAGTTTGTCAGTCTTTTTGGTAGAAATAAAGTTTATATTAGTTAACTTCTGGTGAAAAGTGTCTTTATTTCGAGTCCTGCTCATTAGGCAATGCAGGCTGTCTGCTTATAGTGCCATAGGTATATCCTTTTATCTAAGAATGGAAAAGTGGCATGATGACTGGTTTATGGTCACAGATGACATAGTGGCACATGCCACTCATTAAGATGGAAAATGTACAATGAATATTATACTCTGACAAAAATTATATACGTATATCTCTTATATTATTTTCTAAGGTAAGAGGTGCATAGCATATACACTACAGCTTATTATACAATGACTGGCCAATAACATTCAGAAGCAGCACACTGATTGGTCAGCCCAACCAGCGTGCATGTTGTAAATCCAAGAATATAATAGTGGAAAATGGTCAAGTTGCCCAGACTTTTTTCCTTTAGCATATCTCATAAAATTGTTACTTTCTTACTTTTTTTTTTAATAAATTTACAAAACCGAAGACCTCTAATGAATGAAGGAGATGGCACAGAGAAAAATAAGAGCATAATCAGGTACATTCTGCAAAACTAAAGGAATGTACCTGATTATCCTTTTATTTTCTCTTTCCTGGCACTTACGAATGTTAAAAGTCTCCCGGTTTCTTTTTTCTTTTAAATAAATAAAAAAATAACCAATGGAGATTTTCCTTTCTTCATTGCTCATTTGCACAGCACTGATGTGCTGCATAAGCATGGGAATGGGAAAGTCCCATACGCATCCTCAGTATATTAGAAAAGCCCCAGGATGCTGGAAAAACGCATAGGGGCACCACTGAGGCATTATACAATGACATTATTTTAAAAATGTAAGTACTTTTTTCCTTAAACAATGTCATTGTATAACAGCAATTACCACCTCTGTAGTGTGATATATTGAAGATTTACCCATGGTTGACTATATAAACCACACCAACCATGGGTAAATCTTCAATATACCACACCAACGTCGTCGACTATTGCCAGTTATAACATTCTGCTTTTTTTAGCATTACAAAAAACAGACTGCAGTGAAAAACTTCAAAGCAACACAAAGCAGGAATAGTAATTACTGTCAAAGAAAAATTAAATGCACTACTCACTGGATATGGAGGTGTACAATGCAAAAGCTTTGAGGCTTGTCATTTCTTTTTGTCTTGTCTCTTCCATGATGCCATGAAAAATGTGTTCCCATGCATAAAGTTTAAGAAGTTTGATCCCTCGCAGCATTTCATTGGTCTTTTTCAGTCGCTCATTTGAATATTCCTACAAGCCATTTGCAAAATTTCATTTTACATTTTCTTTTGCAAATACATCTCATCAATGAAAAGCAATCACATAGGTTTTATGTACATAAATGATATCTAGACAAACATGAACAATTACAGATTAGTTCTAATTTCAATCCAACTTGCACATTAAATTACAAAGAAACCATTTAATGATGCAAATTGTAAGTGGAGATTTTTAAATACAAACTAAGAATGCACTGATTAGAAATAGCATTTCACCTTTATAGCTGTTGATTGTATTTGGCTAAATAAACATGAGGACAATTAACTTGTGGATACTTCTCTCTCTTAATGAACAATGTCTTAGTCAGCAAGAATGAGTCTCCTAAAACCTGAACTTTGTTAGAACCTTTACTTTGATCATATGGGAAGCTGAGCAAAGACAAATATCATCAGGAAAGTCTGTGACTGACTCTTTCTGTTAGTAGTAAGCAACATCAGTTTTCTAATCTCCTTTTTATCTATAAACCACAGCAGCTTCTCCACGTGTGATTTAATTTTCTAAATATTTATGATCTAGCAAATGATTCCAAAGGCTACAGTAATGTAATATTTACATTAATACTTCATCGTAATGTTTTCATGGTAACATTATTGTGGGATTATTGCTTTCACGAGGCTGCTAGAATATAAGTAACTTATTTCTTGGTGGTTTATTCTAAACGTTCTTGGCACAGAATTAATACAATACACAATGGCTACTGTCACCTTACCAGAAACTGTTAGCAAAGCACCAGTGATATGCACACTATTTTCATGAACTGCTTAATGTGATAGTCACTGAGATTTCTTGACTTGATTGCTTCTTAGTAAATTCTTACAGGATAGTTGTCCATAGGGGTACAATGCAGTCACTGACTTCCTTTGACAGAATTTATGATGCTAGACAGTACTTTGGTGAAACAGGTAGCACACTTTCCTTTGGTGCAGAAGACTGTGGATTCTACTCCCACACCAAGCAGACTGATAACTGACAATGCAGTGCAGCACAATGGGTTGCTGAACTCATGAGTGAGTCATCCTTTAGATGAGACATTAAATGAAGGTCCCATCTATTTGTGTTGTTGGTAGGACAGGTGGAGGTAAAGATCCCATGGCAGTTATGGAAAAGAACAGGGGGTTCTTTATCAAACACCGTTTCATATTTATATTATTTACAATTTTTACGTATTATACATTATTTACATTTATATATTTTTTTAACATTTTCATTTTACCATCCATCCACTTACTTTTTAATACATTCTAATCTTTTTTTTTTTAATAATTCCATTTATTTATCTCTCCCAACCTTTTTCCACAATCAAAATCATATATTCTTCAATGTTTCTGGCAATATCCATTTTCCATTAACTTTTATCTCATTTAATCTTTCATTCCATATAGTCCATATAATATAAAACATCTTTTTATCAATTTTCTAAGAATCATTCTTACCTTTATTACCATAATACCCATATCATATTCATATTTATATC
Organism: Protopterus annectens; assembly: GCF_019279795.1. NCBI lineage: Eukaryota > Metazoa > Chordata > Ceratodontiformes > Protopteridae > Protopterus > Protopterus annectens. The sequence goes on from NC_056743.1 coordinate 284,277,697, forward strand.
TTTACTTTTAATACCTTCGACAATCTGTTTTGGCATACTTTTTTCCCACCAATCCTACATCCTCTTACAACTCAAGAAAACATGCTCTGCATTTTCAGTTATACAACAATAATTGCCCTCATTTTCCTGTATTTTTTAAATGGGATATTAGCTTCCACTGGTAACGTCCTTATTGCTAATCTGCACAAAAAAATATTTACATTCGTAAAATACCATCCAAATCTTGCGTTTATGGCTTTTCTTTTTCATTTTCTAGTTGTTTCAGTTGATAAATACAATATTTATTAATTATATTTAAATACCATTCTTTCCTGTTTTTTCCATGTTATTTATATTAATTTTCTATAAAAACATTCTGTCTTGATACTTTTTCATTTCCTCACTGAAATACCCTTTCTATCTTTTCTATGTGCCCACCCTTTCCCATATTTCCTAATATATTTCTTTCATTAATACACTTACCAAAGATCTATCACCTTATTTTAGCCAAGTCAACACTTTATATAAATTCAGTGATGCTGCATGCACAACTGGATTAATTAAACCTAACCCTTCTTCCACTTCCTTGACATATAGCACCCCTCTTCTCACTATGTTTAAACTTGATCCCCATATAAAAGTGCACACAATTGACATTACTTCTTATTCATACTTTATAGGTACCGTAAATACATTCACTACATATTCAACTTTTCTCAGTAAGATGGAACTGATTAAATATATTTTCTTCTTGTATGTCAGCTTATATGTCCTCCAGAACAAATATACACTCCTTACATTTTGTTTAGGATTCTCCCATTGCTGCATTCTATGCAAGTCAATCCCATATTTTATATCTAATATATTTATTACTTCTTTAATAAACTGAATACCTCCTATTGTATCTATTGTTCCAACACCTCTACTTTTATCCTTATTTATGTATATACCAATAACCTTTATATACTGATTAAATTGCTCAATACATTCTTCCATCCATTTTTTAGTTTTCATTAACACTATATCATCTGCATAAGCAAATATCATGGGTAGTTGAATTCCTTCTCTCAAACTATACCCTACTACATTTAAGGCTCAATTTAAAGTACTAACCACTGCATTCATAATCAATGCAAATAAAATACTACTTGTGGACATCCATACCTTACACCTGTTCTTATATTTATTTCTTTACTTAGCCATCCATTTACCACTATTTTCACTTTATTTTCATACACCAAAGCAAATATTTTTATTATTTTATCACTTATATTATAGTATTTCAAAATATCCCATAATGTTTCATGTTGTATCTTATCAAATGTTTTACTCAGATTACCTGCCATAATTTTAACTTCAGCCTTCCTGTTTATATCATCTACAGTTTCTCTTACTGTCATCAGCCATTCATGAAATCCTTTGTTCTTCTGTCTTCTTTAGTTATTTTTTTAACTTTTCCTTTTCTTCTATTTTATTCTTTCTAAATGTTGTTTCCACATATTCTTTTATTACCTTCATTATTTCTTGTATGTTGTAACATCTTCTCCTTTCTCATTTCTTATTACTCTTATTATTATTTTATCTTTTACAATCATATTCAGATATGGTGCAACCTCTTCATTTTTCCTTATAAAAATATCTTTGTTTAAGCATTTTAATTTTCTCTCGATTCACTTCATATATCTTCGTCTCTCTTTCAAAAAATTCTCTCTTGTATCTTACTACTTTTCTAAATACTTCATGACTTAATTCTTTATATTTTTATTTCTCTTTTTTCTTTTTATATATTGCTATTCCAAAAAGCATTTTTTGTAATTTTTCTTTAAAACTTACCCACAGACATGTCCAGTCTTTATTAAAAAAAACTTCCCATAACTGATTAACTCCTCTATCTTATTTAAATCTTTTTCATTTAATCTTTTGATAGTTTTACACACACATATATATATATATATATATATATATATATATATATACACACACATATATATAAATAGGTCTACTTTGACCTATCGCAATTACGTTTCAATGAAACATAAACAAACTCTTTTTCGCGAAAGGGCATTTCCATGAAAATGCACTTTCGTGAAATACAAATAATAAAAACAGAAAAAAAACAACACGCACCACGTTTATGCAGGGGGGCAAGCCCTCTTGCACCCTCACACCCACACTACTTTTATATTCTCACTCCGAGATCACACTAGAGTTGGGAAAAGGGAATATTCCCTTATTCCTGCTGTGCCGTGATCTAAGCAACAGCCCCCATTGCTGTTCATTTAGTTGCCTTTTCGCGAAAATGCATTTTCTTGAAAATGCACTTTCCCAAAAAGGAGTTCGCCTGTTTACATTTCGTTGAAATGTAATTTCGATGGGTTGAGGTAGACCCATATATATATATATATATATATATATATATATATATATATATATATATATATATATATATATATCTATACCTTCTTTTCTTTAATATCTCCTTTGATAATCACATTGCCAAAGTTGTTAGAAAATCCTTCTATGTGGCCCACCTATTCAGAAAAGGGTTCACATCCAGGTCAAAAGAGGTCATCGCGCCCCTCTACTCATCACTCATCAGACCCATCATAGAGTACAACATGCCATTTGGGATGTACCTTATAAGACACCTGCAACAGCTGGAAAGATCACAGAAGTACCTCACCAAGGGGATCATTGACCTCAAACAGATGCCCTATGCAGCTCGAGTGAAGAAACTTCAGCTGTACTCGGTTGCATACCGCCTACTCAAAGGTGATCTCTGCCTGACATACAAGACCATGTCCAACCCAGAATTGAAGGACATGCTCCACCTAAAGAAAACTTTATCCCTCAAACCACATGCTCTAGGGATCTAAACCTCACCACGACAATAAATAGGAAGTGCTGGAGGGATAGATTCCTGTCCCACAGACTTCCCATGCTTTGGAACAAGATTCCAATCTACATTAGGCAGAGCTCCTTGCTAACACTCTTCAAGGGAAACCTTGATGAGTGGATGGGAAACAGAAAGTTTACCCCAGGGATCACTTCAGTGGCTCTGCTGGACAGAGGCACAGGGAACTAATCTAAAGGAGTGGCGAAAGCCAACACATTCTGGCTAGGCTTATATATGTCTTTGGGCAGATAGCCTAGTACCTACCTATGAACCTATCTATCCAAATTGCTAAATGATCTGAAAATCTTCCTTCTTGTATAACTTTCAATTTTTCTGAAATTAGAAAATAATATATCTGTACTACTTCTTTTATAATTCAACTGCTTATTATCTCATATACATATAACTTTCTAGTTCTTATCTATTTTATCATAACATCACCTCCTTTTCTTCTTTTTTTCAAGTCATAAATGAAGTCCCCCACTAATATTATTTCCATATTCACACCGACATATCTAAATTTGTTTTGCACATTACCTTCTTTTCCCATGCTCCAAATAACCTCACCTTCCCATAATTTTTCTACTTGTAACCTCTCTCCTTCTGATAAAATTATTGTATCTTACAATATAATAATGCCATGCCAAGTGATAAACACCATTCTAAAACACCTAGCCTTCTTTTGATGTTTTTTATACTGTTCACATTTATAGCCAACATTTTCAACTACTTTCCTTTACTGTTTATTTCATTTTTCTTCTATCCTTTACCTTTGTATTTTCTCTCATAGTTACACTGTTAAACTTCCATTTTCTATATTTTTCCCTTTTCTTACAGCATTCACTTTTCCTTAATCATTCTCCAGTTCATATCTTCTTCTTCATTTGTCCCTACCATTTCTCCCTCCCTTTCTGCTCCTCCCCTTTCATGTATTACTTTTTTCTTCATCTCTATTTCCCTCTACCATTTTTTGTTCCTCCTGCTCCTATTCTTGATCTGTTTATGTATTTTGTTCTTGTACTTTTTCTTGCTCTTGTACATATCTACCATTATTTCCATATCCTACAGTTTCCTTGCAATCCATCCATAAATGCCCTGTTCACATTTTCTACATTTCATTTAATATTGTTTCAGCTTCGTGTCTTACTTTACCATAAATAAAGCATCTTCTTTTGTCACAATTGCTGATTAAAAGATAATTTTTACCACAAAAGAAACACATCTTTGGTTGCCCCCAATAGTTCAATGTACCTATATTTTCTTCTACATTTATCATACTTAGAATATGTATATTTTTTTAATTTTCCATTTTCAGTACAACACCAGATTCCCAACCCCCTGTCCATAAACCTCTATCAAAGTGTTTATGTTCATAACATCTTTACATGCAGTCTTTAATATGTCTTTTAATGCTTCTTTTTCAACCTTTCTTTGAAACTGAACAGAGTCTCTTTTTTGCTTCTCTATTAAATGCTTGTATTACATATAAGTTCCATAGCTTGCAATTTTTCTTTACTTCTTACTGTTTTGAGAATTTTTCCATATATTGGCCTGACTCAAAAAAGGATGTCACAAAATGTAACTTTATTAACATGTGTAAATGCTCTTACTTCCTTAGGTGATATGCCCAAAGGTAAACTTATATTATCCGAAATATCATGCCTCAAGTTCTTTCTCTTCCTTACTGTTTACTCTTACTAAAAATGTCTTCCTTGTTGAATCTGTCTTCTCTTCTCTCCTTTCTCCTTCTTTCACTGCCTGTCCTTACAACTTCTTCTTCTCTCTTCTAATTTCTTCCACCTCGTCTTCTTTTACTCTATCCATAACCTCCCCCCATGACATGGCTTTGTCACTCTCCAGTTTGCTTTGATTTATTTACATACAAAAATAGCTATTTCCAAACATTTACAAACACACACACACACACACACACACACACAAACCTGTTTACACAATCATACTACATTTTCATCCCTGCTAGACCCCCCACTCTTTTTTCATAACCAACATCTGATTTTACTTAATACTGTTGTTAAAATCCATTTACCATTAAACATAATTTCATTTATTCTTTCATTTCATATAACACATGTAACATAAAATAACTTTTTTATGTATTCTTTTAACATATTCTTTACTTCTATTCATACAATATCCATATTTAATCATATCCATATTTATTTGATTCTCATTTATATCTTAAAAAATCTTCTTTAGTTTTCCCCAAGTTTTTTAACTCTTTCACATTTCAAAAATACATGTTCTGTAGTTTCTTCTTCTTGACAATGTAAACACATTCTATCACTTTTCTTCTTTTATGTCATATTTCTTTTTCCTGACAATGCATCTATTACAAGTCTCCACAAGAAATCTTGTCATTTTACTTTCTGAATACACCATTTGTTTCTTATTTTTATAGCTGTATTTTTTAATTTGTTAGATTATCCCATGGCTTTACATAGTAATGTTTCATTGCTACAGTCTTATACCATACTTTTCCATGACATCAATTTTTATTTTCCACAAAAACATTTTTTTCTTGGCAATATTTTATTTCATTTATACACTCTTTTTCTATTTTCTTTTTTACCATACCCCCAAATGTATCATACTTATATTTATACAATTTTACTATTAATCTCTCTTCTTTGTTATTGATTCAATTTAGCCCTTAGTACAAACTCAATGAAGCAGAACATACCACTGGGCTAATTAACAATAAACCTCCTTCTTCTTTATTTACATACAAAATTCCTCTTTTTACTGGGTTTAATCTAGAACCCCATATAAATGAAAAAAATATCTGCAATAAGTATTTTTTAAATACTGTTGGCAACATAAATTTACTTGCTAACTAAGTTGTGTTCCCATCAGTACTGAATTTATCAAATAAGCCTTTTTTCTGAATGATAATTTATATTTTCTCCAGAAAATACAGGTTTGTTTTATTTTTTCTATTATTCTTTTCCCACTGAATTCTACTTACATCTTTATTTCCAAATGTTATATCTCCCACAGAAATTTCACTCATTGTACAATATATACCCTTGATCTTTATTTACTACATCACTTAAACATTTAGCTTTCTCTTTATTTAAAGCCATTACTTTCATCATTGTGTAGTCATTTGTGCATGCTATTACTTGTTTTATCCAAATTTTGTTTGTTTACCAATTATTATAATGTCGTCTGCATATGTTAAAAGAACTGGAATTCTTATCCCTTCAGGTGTTATATATACTGCCTCCTTCATTATGTAATTTATTTCATGTAGTATCCTATTCATAACTAATGCAAAGAATACACAACTCATTGAACATTGCTGTCTTACACCACCCTTCATATATACTTCTTGCCTTAACCAGCCATTTACAAATATTTTTTCTATATTATTAAACGCTGGCATATATAATTTCCTAACTTTCTCACTTGTATTCTATTCTTTCACTGTTACTCATAAACTTTCATGTCCAATTGTGACAAATGCCTTACTAAGGTCTTTATCATGATTTTTGATTCTTTTCTGTTCATATCACCACAATTCTCTATCATTAATAATTCTAGACAACCCTTCCCCTTTATACTGTATGCTATCTTCCATATTTTCCATTTTAGTTTCAAATCTCTTTTGTATTACTTTCTTAAAAATCTTAAAATCATTATTATTCAGTACCATCAGTCTCCAATTTTTTAACTGTCTTCTATCTTCTTTCTTCCAACTGAATTAACGCATTCCACTACATAATTAGTTATCCATAAAACCTTCAGTTATCCATTCATTCAAAATCTTTAAAATATATTTTTTTGCAAATCCCTTAAATTTGTATTAATTTCATACCCTATTCTATCTGGTCCTGCAGTCAAATCTATACTTACTTGTCATAATAATTTACCTGGCTTTTTCTGTTAACTTTTTTACTTTCCGTGTTTTTTTTTTTTATTACCTTCTTTTTTTCTTTAAACATTTTTTGTATATATTGTATTACACCATTCATAATCTTTTCCTGAGTTCTTTTTATTTCTTAATTTACATTTTTTTTATTTCCTACCATCTTCCTTTACCAATCTGCTTAAGTAATGTTATACTTTTCTCTTTTTTTCCTTATAAAAAACATCTTTACTTATACAACTTATATGGATTCACTTTAGAAGCTCGAAATACTGAAATGTTGAAATTCAGTATTTCAAGCCCATAAAGTGGAATCCTGAAAAGCGTGAAAGCTCAGAAGCACATATTTCAAAACCTCGAATACTGGAGGTTTTGAATTTCATGCCTTTGAGGTTCTGCTTTGGTTACGGATTCAGGTAAGTGTGTGTGTTAGGGGTTTTGGGTAGAGGCTGTGGTGTGTGTTAGTGTGTTTTGTTGCTGTGATGAGTGTGTGCGAGCAGAATGTAGGTTGTGTGGTGGTGAGTGTGTGTGTGTTTGTGTGTAGGTGCAAACTCGGACTTAGAATATTTAAGTAGGGGGTGTGGGGGGCCCCTGCTTTTATGTAGTAGAGAGCTTGTGTTTGTGTGTGGGGAGAATGGTGTGTGTGTGCACTAGTAGTGTGAAATTCAAAATCTCCGGTGTTCGAGATTTTGAATTTTGCGCTTCTGAGTTTTCTGTTTCAAAAATTCGACTTTATAGCTTTGAAATACTGAATTTTGACATTTTAGTATTTCGACGATATAAAGTTAATCCAACTTATATATACTTATATAAATGTCAAAAAGATAATAACAGTTCCTGTATTTTTTCTTCATTTCTTTCATATAATTATTATAAATTCATACAAATCTTTTTTTCATTATGTTCTAAATCATCTACTGCATTATTATAGCAATAACCCATGCCTGGGTGTGGGTAATGCGGGATTTACCCATGGTTGGCGTGGTTCGCCCGAGGGACCAAACAAAGACAACCGTGGGTAAATCCCGCATTACCTACACCCAGAAGTGGGTTATTGCTATTATACAATGACATTATTTAAGAAAAGAAATAATGTCTGGTATCCACGGCAGTTCTGATGTACTGCGCATGCCTACGCAGTACATCAGAGCTGAGGCCAAAAGCAACGGAGAAAGCAAGATCTCTGTTGCTTTTTACTGTTTCGCTATGTTAAATGGGTTTAACATAGCGAGACAGCTTTAAAATAAGCAACAGAGATGTCCGTTGCTTATTTTAAAGCTGTCTCGCTAAGTTAAACCCATTTAACATAGCGAGACAGGTTTAAAAAAAAAGCAACGGAGAAAGCAAGATCTCCGTTGCTTTTTACACACTGTGTCACTATGTTAAAGGAGTTTAACATAGCGAGACAGCTTTAAAAAAAGCAACGGAGATCTCCGTTGCTTTTTTTAAACCTGTGTTGCTATGTTAAACTCTTTTAACATAGCGAGACAGTGTTTTAAAAGAGACTTATACTAATGGAAAAAGTCCGGGCGACCGGACCTTTTTCCATTAGTATAAGTCGATTTACAATGTGCACGCTGGCCAATCAGCGTGCACGTTTTGGAATATTAATTTGGGGTCATGGTATAATATACATTTTTTTATATTTTCTTTCTTTAGTTTACTCACGTCAGATTGCCACTGTAAATGTTTTTTTTTATATATTTTTCCTTAAATATCATCCACCATTCAGACAAATTTTATAAAATGTTCTCATAGTAAAATGATCTTTCCATAACTGTATCGCTTTCATTCTTCATTCCATGCTTTCTTGTGTATCCTTTTTATTCCTTTGTCTATTTTTACATATTTCTTGTTTTCCTTTATCTCTAGCCATATTGCAAGGTAAGAAAATCCTGTTTCAATCACCCCTTCTCCTATAACTAAAATGTCTGATACTATAAAATAATCTATTTCAATTTTATATATACCCCTTTTGCAAGTCCATGAATTTGTGTCCCAAAGTTTTAAATTACCACACCTTATAATTTCTAACATTTTTCTTATATCATTTCCTTTCTTTTTACACTTGAGTCTTAAATCATAATTGAAGTCCCCTGTTATAATATTAATATTTATCACTACATTGTCATAAATAGGGCGGTCCTGGTGGTGCAGCTGTTAGCGTTGGCACCTCACAGCATGAGGTTCTCCGGTTCGATCCTCGGATGGGGTGCCTTCTGTGCGGAGTCTGCATGTCCTCCTTGTGGTTGCATGGGTTTCCTACGGGTGCTCCAGTTTCCCTCCACATCCCAAAGAGATGCTGTAGGTGGATTGGATACTCTAAATTGGCCCTAGGCATAAGTGTGTGCATGTGTGTGCCTTCTGTGGAAGGTTGGGCGCAGGCCTGGCAACTCGACACCCTAAAACTCCACTGCCAGTCATGAGCAGACAGGTTTATCTGCTGTGGTGACCCCTAACCAGGAAAAGCCAAAAGAAGAAGAAGAAGATTACTACATAGTCATAAATCTGATGAAATAAGCTTTCCCTTTCTTTACAGTTAGTATAAGCATATGTTGTGATTCTATATATGTGTTCTTTCTATTTTAGGTCTACAATGGTTAGTCTTCCCATTTTTGCTAAACTTACATCTAATATCTTTAATGTATTTCTACAGAAAACAGCAATTCCAGAATATCTTTCATTTCCCAAATTCTAGGTTATCATTCCTTCCCATAGTTTCTCTGTTTGTAATTTTTTTATTTGTTAAAAATCTTGTGTGTTCTAATATAATAGCATCTACATCACACGTATTACATCACTCCAACATTCCTATTCTTCTTACTATATTCTTAATACTATGCACATTTAGAGAAAGCACTCCAAAATTTTCATTTTCCTCTTTCCTAAAATTCATGGTTTCATAAGTTTGTAGTTAATTACTATGCCAGCTTTCTTAATAGGACATTATAACCATAGCCAATTCCATTCCCCATGATAAGAATCAAACACTGTACCGTGTGTCTGTGTGTCAAAAACTTTAACGATTACACCAGGCCCCAATAATTAGGTCTATAAATTCTTTTTAATCTATTTTCTTTCTTTTTTATTGTGTACTTATCCCTTTAATTTTTCTTTTTCTTTTATCCATTTTACCAATAGAATTCTTTTTTCCCTTTTTATACCTTCTAATGCATGTGTTGTTCATCACTTATTGCAGAACCTTTTTCTACATTCTCTTTATTATTTTTCTCATCTACTTTTTCTTCTATTTCTACTATATGTAAAATTTCTTGTCTTTGTTCATTTTCCTATCTTCTATCTTTCTTTTTCGTTTTCCTTACTCTTACCATTTTTGCAAGCCATCCATGTATGTCCACTTTTGTTACATATATAACATTTGAATTCACATTTTTTGCATCATGTCCCATTTCCACAGAAATTTAATATTTCCTTTTGTCACAGTTACTTATCAAATGTCCATTTTTTCCACAAAAAAACATGTTTTAGGTTGTTCCCAGTATTTTACAACACCCCTCTTCCACTCCACATTTATCATGCTTGGATGACTTATAATGTTTTCTCTTTCTAGTTTTTAACACCATATTACAATCCCAGCCACCAGACCATAAACCCCTTTTGTCTAACTTTGGAAGTGTCCAGTACTTATTGACATAAAGCTTTACATAAAGCTATCAAATGTCCTTTCAAAGTGTCTCTTTCTACCTCTGTTCAAAATTGTACATTAATTTTCTTATTTCCCTGTTAAATGCTTTTAGCACCAAGATTCCATGGGTCACAGTCCTTTTTTTCATATTCTCTAAGAAAATTTTTCTTTGAAAAAAAACAGCCTCAAATATGTCACAAAGTGTCTCTTTGTTAATAAGTATAAATGATCCTACCTTGTGCTGTTACACTCAAAGGAGCTATTAAATTAAACTGTCCTGCACTTCATACCTGCCCATTTATTTGTCTTCCTACTTTGAATCCGTACTACTCACTTCTGTTTTTCATTTTCTTCTGACTTTGTTTCTCCTACTCCACTTTGGCCTTCTTTTACTTTCTCTGAATATGCTTTCTTTTCCATCTTACCTCTAATTCTTCAAGATTGTCTCTGCATCCTTCTTTTGTATGTCCTCCATAATGTCCCCCCCAGGAAACATCTCCTTCATTTTCTGGCTCACTCTGCACCACCATTTCTTTAAGTAAATCATCTCACAACTCTCCTGACTGGAGGTTGAAATCATACATCCATCATTTGCCGACTCATCTCCATCAAAAAGATGTCTTTGAAACATTTCCTCAGAATTCTGTACTCATTCTTTGGTCTCAGTATTTGCTTTCAAGTTCATTCTTTCACTACTCCATCATTTCCTTCTCTCTCCATCTGCCTCCCTGCTTCTGTGGGCTGCCTCTGCACTTGGAATAGAAACAAGAAGTGTTCCTCCAAAATGGGTCCCACTTGCAGCAATGACAAATAGGGGCATTTCCCGATGCCCTGGCTGAATTTCCCCAATAGTATAAATACCACCTTGGGTCTCCCTTGAAAAGAGGGTATTAGCCTAGTAGGGCTAACCCAGTCAACAAAGGATAAAATAAATAAATACTTTATCTACATCATTTCAACTCATATTATATAATTAGCTTTACAGTGTGATATCTAACATCTTTTCTCTTTTTGCAGTCCCAACAGAATCCATTCAATTGCATTACATTTATACGATTATACAATGCCTTTATATCTATCATCCGAGCCTTAAACATAAACCATTTTTAATTTTCTCCATTTTGAGCTCCTCAATACATTCCCAGGTATTCTACCTTCACTAACTTTATTAGCCACCATGACTCTTACTGTCTCAGATAATAAACAGCCCAACCTAGGACACAGAACACATCCTGATGCATGAAGCCAATGACTCAAAACTGCTATATTTGATAAATATAGTATTTTTTAACAAGTACATGTTTTTTTGAAGTACACCCAGCACAATGACATGATATCATTAGCACAAGAGAATCTTAGATAAGACCCGATGACTGCATCTGTCCAACTCTTGCTAGTTACTTTGCCAGCTTCCAAAATTAAAGGTCAAGTATAGGAGTATATGATTAGGTGGGCCGTAGTTTTATCTGTTAAGAGGCATGTACTCAATACCTTATTATATCTCCATTAAACTCAAATGAATTTGATCCATTTGTGTTGGTATACAAATGCAATCCACAAAAAAAGCCACTTCAGGTGTGTTGAATGACCACACAGACTTATCAAACTCAGAATCAACTGGCAGCACACTCTTGAGAAACAAACCAAAGCAGTGGCAAAAAACAGGAGGAACAGGAGGTAAGTGAAAACTGCATGGACAATACTGAACTGTCTGACATTGTTCATAAAGACAGGGATTACCACATATTTAATTACAGCAATTTACTCTTCACCAAAGTCTGTTTTAGTTTATTCAAATGTTGTTTTAATTGTGTCCCTGCTAAATCTGCTTCTTTATCACATACCTTCCTACATTTAAAAATGCTTACTCATAAGTTGAGTTTATCATTAGTGTTTGAGAATATGAACAGTAGCTCTGTGACAGCGATAGATTTAAAAAGAAATAGTACCTACAACCCTTCAATTTGTCATAAGATGAAAGGGAGTTACAGGATACAACTTCCAGAGACAAGAGTATACCTAATATCCACAAATCAGGTATTGACCACCATATGAGTCATATATGTGATGCCAGTTGTTCTAAGACACAGCCACTAACTATTTTTATAGATTTTAAACTGTAAGCATTTATGCATACATTGCCTTATTTCTTAAAACATTCTTGGCAATTTTGAAAGGATGTTAATGGTAATATATTGACCCCAGGTTTTAATTTGTTTCTATTGCTGTAATTGATTTGTTTTCAATTATTCCCTACAACAAAGGTTTAAAATGGTTCAGTGAAGTGCTTTCACAACTAGATTTTACTGATAAATAATTAATCTAACATTTACAGTAATTCATGGAAATGGTGCTGCACAATAATTCTATTTTCTTTGAAGGAGAGTATTACTTGCAATGTACATGCACTGCAGTAAGGGCACCATGTACTCCAATTTACACAAATATTGTTCTTAGCTTTTGAGAAAACAAGATTATTTTTCCCCCAACATTCTCCAAATTGTCGAAAGTTTAGAGGCACTGCCTTGACGGCATCTGCTTGCTTTGGTCTGAGACTGAAACTAACCTAAAAGAATGTACAGACTTTCTTAAAAGTACTAAATCCATTTTAAGATTCACTTATAATATTTATGGAGATTACTAAGTTTTTGGATGTTAAGCTAATGAGAAGTAATGTTAAATTGTCTTCCACAATTTTTTGCAAACCCACTTATTTTAATACATTTGCATTTTTTAATAGCTGCCATCCCTTACAAAAAAGAGTATAGTTAAGGGGGAGTTAGGATAATGTGAATGATTTCAGATGAAAATATATTGCTTCAGGAAATTTCTAATGTGAAGCAGATGTTTATGGATAGAGTCTACCCAATGTCATTCATAGAAAAGATTTGGGATGAAGTGTTTGGCAATTACAAAAAGACATCTGTAAGTCCATTCTAGGAGGCAATAACAAAATGAATACAATGGCAGCAACATGTTACACCAATAGACATTGTGGCAATTTCATTACCACTTTCTCTACTAATAATGGGATTGTTACACATATTATAAAGAAGGCCTGGGAAATGTTTAATGTAGACAACAGTTAGAGTAAATCACTTTGCCCTATGGTAAGAGTCAGTTTCAGGAGAGGGGCAAATATTAAGAACTTGTTAGATTGCTCCCGCAAAAAAGTAAATGAACATGACATTTGGATGTAATGGTTGAAAAATTTGCAGCTGCATTACACAGGGTGACAGCTTTACATTATGATGAGGTATGGTAAAACGCAATAGATACAACACTTGTAGGTCAGAGGGAGTGGTATATGTGGCTTTATGACACTCTTGTTCAGCTTTTTATAAAGGGAAAACAGAAAAGGCATTGAGGGAAGGTGTGCTTGAAGATATATATGATATAAAAAGAAAATATGTTAAGACTGCCTTGTATAAATACTCCGTTAACTGCACTGGTTTCAAAAAGTTTAATTTTATTATACTGGAAAGAATAAACCTGAATCCAAGAAGGCATTTCTGGGAGCAGATAATAACATTTAAGGAACATTTATGGAGGCTGAAACTAGAAGCTCATCACCCTCTGGGTATCAATGAGAATGTGTCTCTTGTGTGTTATTTGCAAATGAAGGCAGACAGATTGTGATTTTTAATACAGTTTTAAATATATATTTTTTCACATGTCACTTTAGTTTTTCAATTTAATGTTTTTTACATATGAATACATTACTTAGCTTTCCTGGTTTCAGTACATTTTTTATCTAATATTTTTTATTCCAGGGTATTTTTCATGTTCATTTACCTTTAAATAATCAATGTGGTCTTTTCGGTAGTCACATGATCAAGTGGGTCATGTTATGTGACAGCTTAGTAACAGAACAGCTAGCAACATGGTTCTGAAGAAGTCTGTAGCTTTTGTGAAAGATGAAAAAGCTTAAACATTAAAAAATCTTTTTATTGCTACTGCAGTGGTTGCTTATTCAAGGATGTGCTGTCAATTAATTCTGAGTTTGGTACACAAACATCTTATTTCTATCAATCTAAAGTTTCAGATAACATGCCATATGATCCAATCCCACCACTATGATTTTACCACTATTACAACATGCATTGTGACATATATGTCATAGCATCATTCAATTTTAGCTACTATTGGGAGCTGCATGCTATAAGCAGTGCATGCATCCAAACTGTGGTCAGATTGTCATGGCCTGACTGATGAGGATACCGAGCAACTGAGTTGGTAAACAACCAAACCCTGGGGTACAAACTCCCATTCTTAATGGCCATTGTGTACTTGCTGCTTCTCTATTCTCTGTACACTTAAATGTTCTAGATAACACAAAGATGTTCAATATACTTATACAGAATGGACGGTTAGAGCTATTATATGATCTAGTTTTACCTACCTGGTATTGAGTCACCTCTAAGGTAGACTGCAATACTGTAGTAGATCCTCACCACAATGTTTGTTATCCTTTTTGTACAATAATAGTAAAAGGAAAAATTACACCCTGGGCTTATTTCTGTTGAAAACTTACTATTAGTGGAGAAAAAAAAGACGTAATGAATACAAAGTGACAAAATGTCATGACTCCATGCAGAGTTATTGCACTATTCAAAAAAGGACAAAAATTTATCAATAAAAGTAAAGTTCTTTATCTCAAAATCAGCCAGTTTGTGTTGCATAAGATGTCAAAAATCTTTTGGTCTAACAAAAAATAACATATTTGGCCATTGAAAGATTACCTTTTACATCACTCTTCATTTGACTGGAAATGGACCAATACAAGAGATAAGGGGGGGGGGTGTTGAATGTGCTTGAAATTTAACTTAACAAGTGCATTCTTCAACCAAAGTATGTAAACAAGTCAATGATTGTATGTCTGAATGTCAGACGTTCTCTACCAGATTCGGGCAATAACCATACTTGAAGTCAATTAATGGTGTGCAAACACTATAAACCATGGGAAATCAGGCTCTAATGGACAACACTCAACAGATCATCAGAGCATGTGACATATTTAGAGTCATTACATCTATCTAATATCATCAATCTATTATTAAAAAGTGACATAGTTGGTGTGTTTTTATTTTATGCCATGGTGTAGATATTTATGTTTTGTTATTCCTAGCATAGTACTTTCAAGGGTAAGCCTCCCTCTTTCTGTTGGCAGGAAAGCTCTGAAGGGCTTTGTGCCCAAACATATGTTTTAGTCAGCTCAGCTCAAGCTGCTTGACAGTTTGGGCATGTGGAAGGTGCCCTGAAGTTTGGGAAGTTGGCTGTCCATTATATCCTTGGCAGGTTAAAACCCATATAGTTAATGCTACAACAGCAGTGATCAATATGATGAGCATATAGTTGTTACAATCATAAATATATTTCAAACATACTTGGTCTTCATTTACATCAGCAGATTAATGTCTAAAATACCAGAAAATGACAACATTCACACAACCTTTCAACTAACAACCCTTATGCAACAAACAATATTTTGAATTAGTTTCATATAAGCTTTCATTTTTATTAACAGTCCTCATCAGTTTCCCGTGCAAGCTCCCGCTTCATAGATTTTATGCAATGCTTTGGGCAGACTCCTTATTTTATGCATACTGGGCATAATTCATCCAACATGGACTTAGAACACTAATGAGCAGAGTGACTCATGTCTCCCTGTATCTATAACATCCTAATAATATAATGCAAATCTTCTTCATATTCTTCTCCACAAATGAGGGAATGAATAAGTGCCTATATTTGTATATCTTTTTCCCATAAGATTACTTTGACATAACTCAAACCTGTATTCCATACAAAAGGATAGTGTGTTTCTGTTTTGTATTAGGTTCTTACGCATTGTATTCCTATCCTGTACTAATTTTCCAACAAAAAGTATTTTCTACTCCCTCTGATCTTTTCGCTATCTTTAGTCTAAGCATAATTTGCCATTTTTTTAATAGAAGATATGTAGGCACTGCAGATAGATATGTTTTTTTTTACTTAGATACCTCTCAATACAGCTCAATCCACATTTATTTAAAGTTCTTCCTATCATCTTCTTACACGAGGATGAGAAATTATGTTTTTGCTTTAGTTCTTCTTTTCTATCAAAATGTCTCTCCTGGTTACTCATTTCTCTAGCCTTATATTCCTAAACCAATTTGTAAATATTCTAGTGTCTTGTATCATCAGTTTCTTCAATATAACTCATTTCTCCATCACATGTAATTCAGGGAAGGTAAGTGGAAGATCTAAACAAAAGAAGTGCAATCTGTGGACTTTATTCAATAGCAGTGCAATTTGTGGACTTTACTCAACAGAAATTCATTTTACATTATGACCCAGATTTTTCACCAGTAGGTAATCAAGTTATGCACCGTTGCACTTAATTCAGTTTGCAATTATTTTATGTTGCATCAGTCTTAAACTTTATGAAATCTTAAAATTTCATAAACCACATTTGTATTCTAATAATTAAAAATAATTTATATTATTACTGAATACACTACAAGATACTTGTGTGTATAAAACTGTTTAATTTTCTTTGATAACCAGATTAAATAAGTCTTTTATGTTGTTAAATAAGAGTGACTTTCTAATATTTATTTCAAGTGTATATATCTTTGCAGTGTTTTCTAAAATGTGTATTTTTTTACACTGGAAAAATAAATCATCAGAGTCAGCTAATATCTAGACTTTCCCCTTATATTTGCTGCATTCATCTCCTGCATTGACTGTCCTTTGATTATTTCATTTATATAGTGATGAATAGACAGTGTCCAAAATGCACAACTGCCTCAAATGTTTTTTAAGAACATTTAAATATTTCTTCTACAAGTCGGAAACAGCTTTAGTTCAAGGTAACATTACTGAATGTAGCAAGCTGACTGCAGTGTTGGAATTGTTGTAGATACAACCTTTAAACCTTTGGTAGATACATGTATAAAAATAAATCACTTGTTTTTTTTTTCTCTGAACACGTTTCTGTACTGAGTATTACCTTTAGTATCAATCTCTACATCAGGTTTGTGTTGAACACTGTTTTCGACAAAATGTTCACAAGTTATTTTAACATCTAATGCAGTTAGAAATTTGTTTTGTAAACTTTAGGATTTTGTATTTATGCTTGAACTAACTGCATATGTTATGGAGTTTTTAATACCTGTACTGGTGTTTTTCTTAATTGTGATATATGTTTCTTTTTGAAAAGTTGATTTCTTGAGAAAAGACATTTAATCCTTAATTAACCCAGGCTATTACATGAAGTAATACATTTCTCCCCATCTGGCAGTGAGCTTTTCTTTACCCAATACAAATATTTCACATAGAATCAGCGCTTCCAGCATTCAAATAATAATTGAAACTTTCCATTTATTTTGATGGATGTCTACTACAGAACTGCACTGAATAATCATAATTCCAACATGTATAGTATTCATATTTTAATGGTACTCAGTGGCTGCCTATACAAATGAGAAGGGAGTTATGTCAGCAGCTTAAATCATGGCAAAACTGCACTGAGTAGGTGCCAAGTCTCTACTGCTGGTTAAGATCTGTAACTGATTCACATTTCTGTATACAATTTTCACTGAAAGAATCTTCACAGATTCAATTAATTTTTCTTCTGTATCCACAAGCAAGCACCAATTTGACCAATGCAGCTGCCAAATAACAACTAAAATAAAAAATTTAAAAAATGTCAAAGTGTAAGAAATAAATTCACACACACACTCTTCATTCAATAAGACATCATCAGCCATATGTACGCCACTCAGCCTATAAATGGTAAAAATGCTTTGTTCTGACATTCCTGAATTGAGTTAAAGGTCCTAAATTTCCGGCTATTGATCAAGTTTTGAATGCTAGCTTGTATCTGAAGGCAACCGTGTATCTAGTTCTCATGTTTCTATGAAGATAAGCTGATAAGAGGGCAATAAAAACAGAATACTTTTTTTTTCTTTCAATGGCTGAAAGATAATGTTTTCTGAAAGCATGTAAGAAGATTTCAACATCTTGGAGAGGAATAAAGTTAACACAAAAACAGACAGCACTTAATGTAAGCAAAAACACAATAACAACCTTCACTACAGGTCAATTAAAGCTTGTGAGTGTAGCTGTAAATTTGGGACAACTGCTCCTATAGGGATGGTTAAGCTTCATTATTTGGAGATGTAAACAGTTTTGTGTGTTTTTATTACGTTAATTTATTGTAGGGTGTTCTGGGGGTGTGTTTGCTTTTTTGTCTCAGGGTTTTCATCAAAACAAAGTTTTGTAAGAAGTGACATAGGTTCAAATGGATATGACAAGAAATAGCTGTACAAAAGATCAACCTACCAAACATTAGTTTATGCATGTAACACAGAAGTTGAAACTAGATGTTTAAGAAAAAAGCTGTTATACATAGCAGGTGGGAATATTAACTTCTTAGCATAATTTCCTTGATGTCTTTATATATATATATATATATATATATATATATATATATATATATATATATATATATATATATACACATACATATACATACATACACACACACACACACACACACACATATATATATATATATATATATATAAAAGCAAGAGTAGTGAATTATATTAAGAAGGGATTTCAGGATGGTTATTCAGCATAATACCTTGGGGAAAGGAAAAGGACAGTACTTATATTAAATTACAAGAGGACCTCCATAGTGATAGAAGAGAAAAAAAGTCAATAATGGTAGATTTGTAGTAATAAAGGGCTATTAGCAAGGGAGGAGGATTACGCTGGCATGTATTTATATTTACATTCCACCTATAATTGCTACAATGGTGCTAAAGAAAATTCTGAGAGAAATAATCAGCTTTTGTAAAGGAATATTCCTTATAGGTGGGGATTGGAATTTGATTTGCAACAATGAAGATGCATATAGGGTCCTAGAAGGGGAAAATATAACAAAACAGGGTAGATTTCTGAAGAAAGTTATGAAAACATTTGGTATGGAAGCTATGAATTCAGTAGTAGCAGCTTAGAGAGAATTTATATATTATTCCCTGAGGTACAAAAACTGGGCTAGGTTAGAAAGAAATTATATTTCACAGTAACGTGAATTTATTTGAAAGTATTGATATGCATGCAATAACTATTTCAGATCACTTGCCAATAATTAGTAAAATAAAAATGCATGGCAATAAAATAAAACTGAGACACTGGCACCTTGCCACCTATCTGTTACACAAATAAGAATTTAAGGAACAGCTAGGAGATATTGCTCCAAAGCTATTAGGGAAGATAGAGATTTCTTCAGAAAATATAGCTAGAGAGTGAGATAAAATGAAAGTGGAGTTTAAAAATAGGGTAGAAATAAAATAAAAAGAGATAAGGTTATGAAGCAACAAGAAGTAGTTTGGGGGCTGACAATGGTTATAGTATTGCAGAATGGGGGGATCTCACAAAACAAGAAGAAGCACAACTGCAGAATGTTAAACTGAAAATAAGGGACAATCTTGGAAATACACAAGTTTAGAATGAGTACTGATAAGCAACATTTTTTTTATAATAATTCCCAAGCAAAGTTTTTTTCCCCAAGCTTAGGGAGCCAATAACATGGAAAATAACCAGAAATCCCCTCCTCTTTAATATTTTTACTAATAATGCTCGCTCTGCCTGCTGCCCATCTTCTCTGATCCAGTATGCAGATGACTTGACACTTATTACCCTCTCTGACATCCCTACTGACCTCTACTCTCTTACACAAACTTCATTTAACACCACAGAACACTGGCTAATCAATAATCAACTTATCTTTAATCCAAAGAAAACCAAGCTACTACTTTTCCTCCCAAAATCCATGGCCAACTTTAAGGCATCCTTCATGTTCTCTTCCATAAATAATACTACCATTCATGCTGACTCACATACCAAACTTCTTGGTGTCACAATAAACAACCTGAAATTTGACCTTCATATCCAACAATCCATCAAAAAGACCAATCAAAAACTCAGTCTATTGTACAGAAACAAAAAATTCTTATCAGTTTCCTCTAGGATCTCCCTAGCTCAAGCCTGCCTCCTCCCCTGTCCACTCTACGCTTCCCCAATATTTGTCCACCTCCAAGCAAGTCTTTTAACCAAACTCAATCAAACCTACAACCAGATACCTAGATTTGCCTGTAAATTTCCCTATAAATCCCACCACTGCCTAACCCTCAAACAACTGGAATGACTTGAATTCCCTCAGCTACTACAATGCTCTCAGCTTCAAATGACACATTTTCTACTTTGCAAACCTGCCGATTGCCACTCCCTGTCTACCCTCCTATTTCCATACAAACCCTCCCTATCTCTGCACAGCACTGACCAACACTGTCTCAATGCCTACAGACCCAATAAAACTACAGGCAAATTATTTTATACATGCTCTATGTCTCAAACTTGGAATAAGCTCTCTAAAAATATATGGTCTATCCACTCTTCCTCTCTTTTCAAAAAACAATTAAAGAGCTACCTAGTTAACTCTCCCTCCTGTACCTGTCACCCCCCCAACTATTACCCACCCAGCTGTTCTACGTACAATGGCCCTTCCTAACCCAAATTTATATTCTCTTAAACACCAGCACTGTGATCCCTCAATTGTATTTCTGAGCAATTCTCTACATAAACTTTATCTTATCTCTTCCACTATTACTAGTTATCCCACCCCTTCTCCCACTACTACTTAACTCTTTCTCTCTGTACTCTATTAATCCTCCTAAACTTTTCTTCCCTCCCCCTCTACCGATTCTTTTCTACTACTTACTGCTTCTCCCCCTCTACCAACTTGGTCCAACAACATTAATGAAATTTCAGGAACTTTCTCTTTACCCTCTTGGCAATCTACTTTTTTTGTGTTAACTGTTACAATTATCCCTGCGGATTTTTATATGTATTACTACGTCTCATTATTGTATGGTATCATGATACCTTGCACTATATTTCTTTTATGTCTAGAATGCATGTATTGCAAATTTAAAACTCTGTAAATTGTTCCTTTATGTGAAGCTTTTCTCCTTGGGTCTCCACTGGAAATGGTTAACAAAAGATAAATAATAAATACATAATAAATAAATACATAAATAAAGATCTTATAGAGGTATTAGAAATATTTCAGATATTTTACGAAAATTTGTATATAGCAGACAATGTGGAAATCAAGAAAAAGTACAAATGGAAATGTTAATGGAGGAATGAAATTTGCCAATGTTAGAGGTAGATGAGACCCAATTATTAACAGCTAGGATAAGAGATGAGATAAAAATGGTGATGTATAACCAATTACAGGAAAGTCTGCATGAATAGATGGTATTCCTGTAGAAGTTTAGAAGCTAGGAAGGAAGAAAGTGATAAAGACCTGGAAGGTTTTGTTTAATAGTATTTTAAAAGAAGGAGAAGAACCAACATCCTGGAAGAAAGCTGTGGTAGCTGTAATACTTAAAGAGCTTCATATAGGCCCATCTCAATTCTAAACCATGATTATAAAGTGTTTATGTCTATAATGGCCAAAAGAATGGCAAGGAATATGCCAAAATTGATAGGTATGGATCTGTGTGGTTATGTGGATGGGAGACAATCATTTGACAACATTAATAGAGCACTGATGATCCAGAGGGAAGCAGAATGCAGCAATATATCACTACTGTTTGTGGATCTTGATGCAGAGAAAGCATTTCACAGTAAGATGAGATTTTATGAGTATGGCAATGGAAAGTACAGTTGTGTAAAATATTCCCATAATGGTAGATGTCCTTCTCTTCACTGTTGCAATATTCCTTACAATATAGAGATCCCCTCCCGAGGGAGACCCGAGGTCCAACCAGTATACCAAAGCCTTTACATGTATGATCCCTGTGTACAGCGTAGGGCATAGAGGTGATGTCTGGATGTACCATCCTCAGAACAGACAGCTCCAACAGGAATGCCAGTCCAAGGATTAGAGTGGTCCCAGGCACATCCAGAAGGGGAAAGAACCAGGAGGAGGAAGGAGAGAGGAAATACTGCAACAGTGAAGAGAATGACATCTACTGCTATGGTAAGATTTTACACAACTGTACTATGTCCTTCCATTTCACTGTTGTACTATCTTTTACAATAGGGAGGAGTGCAAAAGCTCATGAAGAACAAAGGGAGGAGGAAGGACCAGCAGAGGCCTCTAGTAAACCTTGAAGGATGGTCCTAGCAAAATTAGCTCTAGTCCTGGATATCACATCCAACTTAAAGTCCAGGTACCTACCTCAAGAACAGAGTTAGTATATAAACCCTTGAAAAAAGCAACAGGAGAACCCACAGCTCAAGTAGAATGAGCCTTAACTGAAGAAGGAAGGCTCTTGCCATGAAAAGAATAACAAAACGAAATGGCTTTAGATAACCAAGAAGAAATACTTTGCTTGGAAACAGCCAGTCCCAAATATATAGGATGAAAGGAAATAAAAAGTTGATTAGATTTGTGAAAGCGTTGGTCTTATCCAAATAAAATGTGAGTTGTCTATGCACATCCAAACTGTGCAAAACCTGCTTCCTAGCAGATTGTGGAGAAGGGAAAAAAGGGGGCAAATGAACAGACTGATTAAGAGACAACTCTTTCACCACTTTGGGCATAAAAGAAGGATTGGTATGAAGGGACATCCTGTCCTTATGGAAAACTAAAAAAGGGGGGAACAGCCATAACGGCTTGAAGCTCAAACACCCGTCTGGCAGAAATAAGGGCCAACAAAAGAACAGTCTTCCAAGAATAATGCTGCAAGGAAGCTGAAGCTGCAGGCTCAACAATGAGCCTGATTCAATTTCTCCAAAACAAAATTAAGGTCCCAGGAATGAGGAACAGGCTTCCTGTGAGGTCTAATATGAAGGATGCCTTTAAGAAATTGTTTGGCCTCAAATCTAGAGGCTAAAGGGGGTGCTAGAGGCAGTTAATCAGAAATAGCTGACAAGTGGGCCTTAACAGAAGAATATGCCAACCCAGCATTAAACAACTGACCCAGATAAGAGTGAACCAAATGAACATTCACAGAGAGTGGATCCAGGTTATGAGAAAGACACCAAACAGAAAAACGTTTCCATTTGGATAAGTATGATTTTCTAGTAGTGGGTTTCCTGGTCTCCTGCTGGAAGTTAAGAAAAG
Organism: Protopterus annectens; assembly: GCF_019279795.1. NCBI lineage: Eukaryota > Metazoa > Chordata > Ceratodontiformes > Protopteridae > Protopterus > Protopterus annectens. Next base: position 284,301,239 of record NC_056743.1, read on the forward strand.
TACTCAGAAAAAAGGTTTCTATATGGAATCAAAATCCTATCACCTACAGTGTCAGTTGAAGAGTGGACAGGTGGGGAGGGATGAGAGCTCCCTTATCTTGTGTGAGTAGATCCACCCTGTGAGGTAACTTGTGATGATTGCCCTTGGTAAATGCACAAGAAGAAGAAACCTATGCTGTCTGCACCAAAATGGAGTCACCAGCAAGATTTTGATTGCATTCTGTTTTATCTTGAACAGGACTTTTGGAATGAGAGGGGAAGGCATAAAGAAACATCCCTTCCAGGAAAAGGAGAGGTTATCCACCTTCCAGACCAGAGGACAATAGGCTTTTGCAAAATAAAGAGAAAGTTGTGTGTTCAGAGGGGGGGGGGGCAAATAGATCTACTTGAGGAGTATCCCACTGGTGGACAAAATCCAGAAACACATCACTGTGAAACACCTACTCATGAGATAGTGAAATGAACCTGCTCAGACAGTCTGCCACAATGTTCTGACCTGAGGGAATGTAAACCACCTGAAGAGTCACTTGACAATGGGTAACTAGTTCCACACTTGAAGTGCTAGCCTGCACAGGAGATATGATCTTGTTCACCTCATGAATGCTGACATACCACATAACTGTGGTATTGTCTGACAGTAGCTTGAGAGATCCTGGAATGAAAAGAGGATGAAATGCTTGGAGAAGCAAAAGAGCTCTAATCTATTTGACACTGATGTAGTCTTTCTTTTGTTGAAGTGATCAGAGGCCCTGCACTTTTAGAGAGCAAAAGGAAGCCCCAATCCTATATCTGAAGCATTTGTGATCAGCTCCTGAGAGGGGAGTGGGGTTTGAAAAGGAAGCCCTTGACTGAGTGACAACTGCCAAATACACCACTGAATTTCCAGCTTGAGGCATGAAAGACGAGGTACTTTGAAATGTAGAGGATGAGAGTGCTGAAGCCAAACTGACTTTACAAACTACTGAAGCTTTTTCATGTGGAGCTTGGCTAAAAGGAGCATAGGAATAGTGAAGGCCATGAAACCTACAGTTCTTAGAAGTTCCCTGGCTGTAACTGATGCCAGAGGAAGAAGGGGATTGAAAGAAGGCAATGAGAATTAAGGCCTTTGGAGGATGCAAGGATGCTAGCATTGGAACAGTCTGGATCCTGCATCCCAGAAACACGTGATCCTGTGAAGGAGTCAGAAAATACTTTTGGAAATGTATAGTGAATCCCAGGCTTTGCAGGGGGGAGATAAAAATGAAGATGCTGCAGTAGTATCTCTGAAGGGGATGCCTGAAAAAGTAGTTTGTCTAAGGAGGGAAAGGCCTGTAACTCCCTTAGCCTACAAAAAGCAAACATAGGAGCAAGGCATTTGGTGAATACTCTTGGGGCAGAGAGAGGGCAAGGGGCAAAGCAAAGCACTTAGAATGCCAGTAAGCAACAGAGAAACATAAAACTTCATGAAAAAGTGATGAACAGGGCCATGAAGATAAGCATTATCCCTGAGGTCCAGAAAAACTAAAAAAGTCTGAGGAAGCAGCAGAGGAAACAAGGTCTGAAGGGACAACATCCGAAAGGAAGGGATCTTCAGAATTATGTTTAAATAGGAGAGCTCCATGGGTCTCCAAGTGCCCTCTTTCCTGAGAACCAAGAACATTCTGGAATAAAACCCCTTCTCCTTTGAGAAATTGAAAATTCCTGAATAGTTCCCTGAGTCAAGAAACTCTCAAGCATCTCTGGAAAAAAGGTTAATTGTTCCTGAGGAAGTTGAGGAATGCCCATGAAAGGGGGAAGAGATTTCCAGACCATGTAATACCCTTGGCAAATAATGGAAAGAACCCAGAAATCTTGAGTAATCTTTACCCAAATAGGAAGAGACAGGGAAATATGAAGAGAAAGAGGAATGTGGCTGAAAAATACAGGATAGTCAGACAGCAACTGTTTTTTCAGGAAAGGGAGATTTCTGTGTGAAAGTAGCTTTAGCAGGAGGAGCTTGTTTTCCACCCTTTTTACCTTTGGGAGGAGGGCGATACTGCCTATGAGCAAAAGCTGGCTTATTAGGGTAATTCCTTTGGAATTTAGGTACAAGAGAAACAAAAATATGTTTCAGGTCTTGTAAGGCCTTATACTTTTCTTGTAGGGACTTAAATCGTCAACAGCAGCAGCACAAAACAAATGCTTATTGTCCAGAGGAGCATCCAACATAGCCTTAATATCATCAGACAGAGGTTGAAGCTTAAGCCAGGAACATCTCCTCATCACAGAACCAAAAGCATCAGCCCTAGAAGAGGCATTTGCTACATCATAGCTACACTTAATAGAATGGCGAGCCACCAGAGAAGTCCATAACAAGGAGAGAGCAGAAGTCTTTCCCTCACAGTAGGGAAAGTCAGAAATAACCTGACAGGCCTGAGAAAGAAGAACCAAAATATACCTAGTCATATGGGTCTGATAACTGACAGCCTGAAAAGCAAGGGTAACTGAGATATATACCTTCTTAACCAACTTTTTAACAGCCATGCAGTCCTTGTCAAAAGGAAGCAACTTTGTAAAAAACAGTAACTTAGATGGCTTGTCAGATGCCACAGACACCACAAAAGGGTCGGCAGATGGGTACTTATACAGGAATTTGCAATCATCAGGTACCTTATAAAACCTATCAGGCTTCTTGGGGGCAGGGGGCCAGAAATCCAGTGCCTGAGATGCAGTAGAAAAGACATCAACAAGGCAGCCAAAACGGGGGGGGGGGGGGGGGGGGGCAACAGAAATTCTGGGAGAATCCATTTGCAGAAGCTCGTAATACCTTCTCTGAACCTCAGAAACCTGGGCACAATCCCATTTAAAAAATTCCAACATTCTAGAAATTGTGTCCCCAAAGGAAATTTCTTCAAAAGGAGTGCCAGGACTAGTGGGCTCCTCCTCCTCCTCAGAGCCATAGTCTAATGAAGAAGAAATTTGGAAAGAATAAGTAAGGGGTTCCTCATCCAAATCCCCTCCTCTTCAGTGGAAGTTTGTTCCCTGGGTCTCTTAAGAGTAGGGGGGGGGTGGCTGGAACAGAAACTCCTTGAGGGGGCTTCAAGGCCATAAGAGTGCTGAACTAACACTTAGTGAAATTCTGCCATTCACTCTGAAGGTCCTTTGGAGCAGGAGAAACATGCCTTGTATTTTATTTCTTCTACAAAGGGATATCAGTTTTATGAAACGAAGAAAGATCATACCCTGTACAGTACTCTACAATAGGAGTTGGAACCTACTTTCTAACCAAAATCTGAGGAACACTCCTAGGTCCTTTGGAAATAATCATCCGATGTTCCTCTGAATATCAGTAGTGGATGTCTGCAAAGCCTCTAGAGACATGCATGATGTCAGATCCATGCCAGCCTCCAAAGCAGTTGCAACAGAAGAATCCAACAAAAAGACTGGGCAATTCTCAAGGCTTTCACTAGCCTTCAGAGAGACATCCAGTGGAGGCGGCACAGCCAAATAATCAAACCTAGCTTTCTTAGCCTTTTTCTTCGTGGATGGCTGATCCTCAGAGCGGGCAGTATCTTCCATAACATCTTTTACTAAAGGTTTAAGATAATGGTTCTCTAAATATATGGCCAAAGTGAAGAGCCAAATACAGAGGGTCTTCGGGATGATAGCCTGACAAACAGAACAGGACGCATGGTCATGGGAAGCATGACAACAAATTAAACACAGCTCATGATGATCTTTATGGGGAACTTGTCTCCTACACTGACATTTACCCTTTTTGGATGACATGAACCCTATAAGCAACAAAGCAAATGGAAAAAGATAAGAGCAAAAACCCCAATGAGGCACTTATCTGAAAAATGGCTTGGTGTACCAGCAAACAAAGCAAGCATTCAGACCGATGATCAAAGATGAAGTTTGACCTGGCAGCAAAGAAGTTCTGAGGATGGCACATCTGGACATCACCTTTACACCCTATGCTGTATGTAAGGAGCACACATGTGACATATGGTGTTCCCTTAGCAACCTAAAGACTTTGGTATACTGGCCGGATGTTGGGCTGCCCTTGGTAGGGGATCTCTTTATTGTAAGGAATACTGTAACAGTGAAATGGAAGGACATATATTTGAATTCCCTGACACAATAAAAGGATAATTAGGAGGATATATGAGGGATCAGACTGGATAGTTAAAGTGCAGGGGGGATCCTCTCTGATGAGTTCTGTTTGAACAGAAGAACCAGGCAAGGTGTCCTCTTTCCCCATTGTTATTTGTGTTATATTTACAACTATTGGCAAAGAAAATAAGGGGCTCAGAAATTCAAATGATATAATTTGTATGGTAATAAAGAAAAGTGGCTTTATTTACAGATGTTATTATTTTGTATCTGATAAAACTAGGCAATGAAATTTCAGTGTTATGAACATTCTGAGACAGTTTCAGATCTTTTCAGGATATAAAATTAATGAAGACAAAACAAAGGCAATAGCTGTAAAATATGTACCCACACAAAAATTGGTTCAGCAATACCAGTATTTATTGGGACAGGATAAAATGAAGTACTTAACTGTATGGGTTAAAAGGGATTCTGTTATGGCAGCTAAAGATATGTGGGAAGAGATTAAACAAAAGATACTACAAAAACTGAGAAACTAGAAGCTCTGTTTTATGGATATGGATAACAAGATGCAAACAGTGAAAATGTTTTAGTCCCTTTAGTTTTATACACATGCTAGGCATATTTTTATCATACAGCAAAGTTGCAGCCTGCAAATAATAAAGAGTTGAAGGATGTTATCTGGGAGGTGAAAATGGCAGGAGTCAAGTAAGATAAGTTGATCTTCCAATAGAATAAGGTGATCTGAAGGCATATTTCAGAGGCTCCTATACATAGCACAAAGAGAAAGCTATAATTCAAAGTGGAAAGGGACGATAAAGAAATAGGGAGAAGCTCAAAAAATAGAGACTGGGATTTTGGATGTAGATCCTGAAGGAGAACAACAACAATACAGACTATTAAATTCATAAAGCAGCACAAAGTATTCTAAGATCTAAGCCAACACAGGAATGCAGTAAGAGATTCGGCCAATAAGGATGACTGGAATTAGAAAAAATGAGAATAGGCAAATGGGGCTGGAATATAGTGGAGGAAGCTGACAAAGGAACCAAGGTAATGGGAGCAAATAATTAGAGAGGGAAAGGTAATAGAACAGGAAGAGGCCAAGAATACCTTTAGACAGCAGGCAAGAGATTGCCTTCCCCAGCAGGGACTGATATCACAGTATAGGCAAAGAGAAAGGAATAGGGGACTCCAGTAGGGGGATCCTACTTAAAAGACCAGCACTGGCAGAGATTTTAATAGAATTTAGAACAGAAGCTGCAGTTAAAAAAGGGATAATTAGTAGAGCATATAAAATATTGCACAATAACTACAGGAATCAATCAAAAGAGATTAGAAAGGACTGGGAAGTGAGACTGGATAAGCAATTCACAAAGAAAAAAGAAACAATGGGAGGTTCCCAAATATGCAGCAAGGTCTAAAAGAGTTGAGATTTTTGACTGGAAGTGTTGGACTATGTATTTTTATACCCCAAGCAGACTCCAAACAATTTTTTCTCAGATAGATAGCCAATGTTGGAGGTGTGATGGGGAAGGAAGATGTAATTGGGAACATATTTTTTGGGTGTAATGAGTTGGTAGAATTTAACAATTCCATACAGACTACTCTGTCAGAAATACTGGGTGAGCAAATTGGTGCAACTAAGGAAATGATTTTGTTTTTGAGCTGTGATAAAGAATCGGAATTGCCTAGACATAGTAAGGCCTTGCTGAATTTAATTCTCGTAGCTGCCAAAAAAGCAATTACTAGAAAGTGGAAGTCAGCATTTAAACCAGTCATACTATAATGAATATAGTAGCAGAGACAAAAGAACTGGAAATGGGATCTTTAGAAAAGGGTAGGAGCAAAATTACATAATGGAAATTGTGGGAACAATACATGTATAACGTTTTGGAGAAAGAATGAGGTTTAAGGGGAGATGAATTGAATGAGCTATGTAATACTCAACTGACAATGACTGTATAGAACATTATTTATGATGTATAATGTTGGCAACTGAAAATATGTCAATATGGTTTGTTGTCATTTATATAAATGTATAATTTCCTATGCCATAAATGATAATTCAATAAACATGTTTCTTGTTGAAAAAAAAAGTTTTGAATGCTAATACAAGGTGTGATGTGGAAGGACTACTAGTAGCAGGTCAGAATAAATGTCAACAGTGCTGCCAGAATGAAAGAAAAAGGAAAATGTATTTATTTAGTGAATAAGGAAAATGAGACACTACATGACATAACTCGTGTTTTTTTTTTTTTAAACTACTTAAGCAATTTTTGAGGATTTTACCACCAGGTGATGAAGTCTTCTATGAAAGCTCTCACTGTATGGCAATAATTTTTTTTCAGCCATTTGCCATTTTTAATCTGTCATCTATTGAACTATTAACTAGAAGTATAAGTAGCTTGCATTACTTTCCATGCAGTTGTAGTCTGAATTATGCCACTCTCCATTTGCAGGATGTGTACCCCCATGCAGAACACAAAACCAACAAGTATTCTCAGTTTACCATTGAAAAAGACCATTTGAGTATAGTCTATTTACTATTTCCTGCGTAGCACTTCTAAGAACTCCTGGTACATGTATATGTTACTGTATTCACACATTTTTAATCAGCCATTCATAATCAGTTAATCCATTCATTCTCCTTAGGTTGACAGTTGATCACAGTGGCTGTCTTTCTTTTTTTTTTTTTTTTTTGTAAATTCTTTCTGGTCTGCCAGTTTTACTCCCCCCTCAAGCACATGGGCTATTCATTCCCATCATTTTTTTTTTTGGGGGGGGGGTGAAGCTCATTAAGGAGGAGCCTTCATTTAGGCAGCCATCAGGAGAGGATAAGTTTTCTTTTGCATCACCCTAACTCTACTGTACGTCTTGCTCTGACAGAGGGTTTGGAATGCAATGGCTATGCTCATAAAGTGTTTGTTCACCTTCTTTTGTGGCTGTCATATGCTCCAATATGATTCTCCAGACTCCAACAGAGTTGCTCTGTGGGAACAGCTACCTGTTTATGTTCCCCACCCCCTCCTCCTAGAAGAGAGAAGAGCTGGCCAACCACATCACTACTGCATTCTCCCCATGCCAGCTCTAACAGGCACTTCAGCCAGTATTCAAATTCAGGTCACCCAGGATATAATCAGAGGTTTATCGCTCTCTCTACTATTGGAGCCGATCTACAGACTGCCATGTATGCAGCTGTCAGGGTCTTTTCTATTAGGCCTTAATCCTGCCCCATGTTGCCTAATACTGGCACCTATGTCACTGCAAAGTTCTACCACGCTCTTACCCTGCAAGTGAATACCCTCACCCACAAGTGATTAAGGGATGCCATCAACAACTTGGGAAGCCAAAGTAACATCTCTAGATACAGTTGTTCCACCTGCAATCTTCCACTTGCATGCATCAAAATAGTGATCACACTAACATTCCTTTCCCAAGAATAGTCATGCCAGCATTTGCTGCTCACTCCTACTTTCCCTTGACTAGCTCTTCCAGTGCCTGAGCAATTATTTGAACTCTGGTTGCCTGGTCTGTCTTCAGGGTTTTATCCCACTATGCAGCTGGCTACATTTCTTTTATTTAACCTAGTTCTGAGCTCTGTTATTACTAGTTATACACTAGCACAACATCATGCTATAAGCATAGAGATGGGGAAGGCAGGCAAGCCAATAGGAAACATAAATCAAAAGAAAGAAAGAGAAAAAGAATGAAGGAAGGAAATGTAATTTAGTAGATAATTTAAACAATCTGAAAAAAAAGTGTAAGTCTTAATATAATTTACAAAAACTGCATTATAAATTTACCTACTATCTAGGAAAGGGAAACATGGGGCTTTTTCTGCTGTTTACATTATAAATGAATAATCCAGGTGCATCATAATGGATGAGATGAAGCTCAGGAAAGAGGAAGCATGCAATGTTTTTTGACTCACTCAGACTCACACCATGAGAACTCATTGGACAAACATGAGTCATCAGGTTCACAGCTGAGGTCTGAAACACTTAGTAAAACATATCCACTTAACAGTATGTAACAAGCATATGACCTCCTGCATGTAATGACCATCTGTGTACTTAAGCTTGCATTTAACTCATTACATGGCAACAAATGAGATTATTTATCCACTGAAGCCTGAACTAAATGTTATACATCAGGATGAATGTGGTTATTCACTGTACTGTGCATAAAGCTACAGCAAGAGAAAAACATTTTCCCCATTTCCTCAAGTACTTTTTATCAGTATTGTTTACACAGTGAACTCTTTATACTTTCACTGATCAGTAATAGAACTGCTGGTCAACACTGGTTCTGATACCTTATATGCATTTGCAAACTGCAACAAAAAGGCAGCACTTCTACAAAAATACCAGTGACAGGATATATTTCAAAGTGTAGCTTAATGGTAGATTTCTTTTTAAAACAGAAAAAACAGCCAGATCACTCGTCTGTGAAATGCACATCTTTTTTTTATGCAGGATGCATCTTGTTATAAACAATATGTACTACTGAGCTATATTATTGATGGACTTATCATATGAACCCATGTCATTATTTCATATTTGGAAACCAGTGGTCATGGCAAACTATATCATTCAATGTTTGAATTGCAGAGACATTGTAGATGAAAAGTGTCACTTGCAATCCAGATGTTTTGCTGCTTTTCTTGCATAAAGTTGCAGACCTGCTTTAAATAATCCCAGACCACATTCTGTCAATTCACAGCATCTAGTATAAGTGTAAAGTCTTTTCAACTACTGCTGGTTACAGCACAAAGAGCTCTCAGTGTTAGATGTGATGTACTTTTTTTCACAAAAATATTTTCTTCTTCTTCTTCTTTCGGATTTTCCCAGGTAGGGGTCACCGCAGTGGATCACCTGTCCGCTCATGATTGGCAGTGGAGTTTTTACGGTGTCAAGTTGCCAGCCCAGCGCCCAACCTTCCACAGAAGGCACACATACGCACACACTCACACCTAGGGCCAATTTAGAGTGTCCAGTCCCCCTACAGCATGTCTTTGGGATGTGGGAGGAAACCAGAGCACCCGGAGGAAACTCACGCAACCACAGGGAGGACATGCAGACTCCACACAGAAGGCACCCCATCCGAGGATCGAACCAGAGAACCTCTTGCTGTGAGGTGGCAACGCTAACCGCTGCACCACCATGGTATTTTATTAATATTCTAAAAATCACAGAAGAGAATGTGTCTGAACTAAAATACATCAATACTGGCAAGTAAAAAAAATTGCAAAACACAAAAATAATTACAAACTAGCAATTATTTAAGCAGTATTACATTTCAGAAATATTAGCAGGTGTTATATAACCATTAGGATGTTCAAACATATGAAACTCATTACAAGTTCAGAGCTAAGTAAAAATATACTGTCGGTAAATACCAATAAAACAAACAAGAATTAATTGGAATAGACAAAAGAAACAGCTAGCAAGGAAAACTTAGGCCTAAAAGGCCAGTTCAAGAATTTATAACATAAAACAGAAGTCTCCATGAATTCTGCAAATGAAGAATTATCTTTTAAATTACATTGACAGTTTCCAATCTCTCAAATGGTTAATCACAGTCTTTTTTAAAATTCTTCCAATTTTTACATCATTTTAACCACAATGTTAAATGCCTCGTTATTTATGTATGTGTTTATTTATTTAATTTTATTCATTTTAATTATCCTTTGTTAACTGGATTAATCCCACTAAACTAACAGCCTCTTTTCAGAGGAGATTTATGATGGTATTTATATTACTAGGCGAAATTTGGAAACAGCATCATGGAAATTCTCCTACTCATGACTGATACTCATGGAAGTTCAAGACACAAGTACGTGTGCAAGTCCCTTTCCTATCACAGTGATGGCTGGGAGGACAGTACATGAGATGGAGAACTCATCTGAAGGAGAGGAGCCGAACATCAGCTCAACTAAAGTTGTTTGTTGATTTTGCTGAGGATTCAGAACCAGTTATTTTGTGAAAAGGCTGTCAGAGAAGAATGTATTGTTACAACCCTCCACTCAGGAGACATGGGATGATTTACTCAAGGATATGATTAATCAGAATGAGCTAGAAAACAAAGTATCATGATAGGACATTATAGAACAAATACAGGAGGAGGATATACATATCTATATATATATATATATATATATATCTATATATATATATATATATATATATATATATATATATATATATATATATATCAGTCACAAGAAAACTGTATATATGATTCTTTTTGTTTGAAAACAAATAAAAATATTTAAAAAAAACATATATTGATGCATTACAGAATTTAGAGAATAATAACAGTGAATATTATGAAAAGAAGAAAGACATTTCCAAGAGAAATCAGGATAAAATTAAGGAATTATTATTTAAACAAAGATATACTTACAAGGTAAAAAAGGATATCACCACATTTAAGCAAGACAGTGAAAGACAATAGTAGTGTGATAAGAGAACTGAGAGATAAAGAAGGTAATTTAAATAAAAATCAACAACAGATTATAGAAATTGTTGCAAGTTATGTAGAAGACATGTTTAGTAAGAAAAAGAGATGAAGTACAAGGACATAGGAAGTAAAACAATTCTCCAAGCAAATTAACATGGAGTTTGAAAACGAGATTGCATTATATGAATTAGAAAACATGTTTAAGCAGTTAAATATAGAATTGGCAGCTGCTCCTGATGGAATTAGATTTGAAATGTACAAATATCTAGAAAAATAGCAGAAAAAGTACCTATTAGGTATATTTTATGAATGGTGGAATGAATGTTTAAATCATAAGGAGTTATGTAGTGGGATATTAAAATTTATATGGAAAAAAGGATAAAAGAAGATATAAAGAACTGGAGACAAACAGTGCTGAATAACACAGGCTATACAGAAAAGATGTGAGGGTAAGATGCAATATATAATGGTGGAAATGGTATATGGTATAAAAGGAAAAGGATGTCAAGAGTTATTAATGATAGTGAAAGAAATAATAGATAATATTATAAAAGAAGAAAAGATATAAAATTCATGGTAGTTGATATTAATATAATGTCTGACTCAATACAACATGACGTGTTGTAGGAAAAAATGGAAATGTATAATTGGCAAAAATGTACAATGGCATATAATAATAAAATTAGAATTTTAGTGAATGGTTGGTTAAGTATAGAAATTGACATGAGTATTGGTATAAGACAAGGATGTGCTATGAGCAGTACCTTATTTGCTTTAGTTATGAATACAATAGTCAGTGAAATTAATCATAAAATGAAGAGTACATATGATGTAATACATAAAGATGTTGAAATTCTACTTATGATATCATCTGCAGATGACATCATTATAACTACTGAAAACAGAGAATGGATAAGAGAAAAAGAAGTTATGTACTCACGATAACATTCCATGTGTGTTCTCTATCTCACCTTCATTCTTACTAAGTTGGATTCGGATCCGATCCTCGGATCCAACAGCCTTATACACAAGCTCGAGGTCTTCCACTAGCTCGTGGCTGAACCCTATTCCGTCATGCACTAGGACAGCTCCCCAGATCTTGTTTGCAGATATAAACATAATACTAAATAAGAGTTGCTTAATACTGTATAAAGCAATCAAGAAGGTCAGAGATCGCTAATAACCAATTGTATCAACTCGGTCTTCCATGAGCAAAGGGCTGGGGGAAGGAGGGTGGGATGTAAGAATGAAGGTGAGATGGACAACACACATGGAACGTTATGGTGAATACATAACTTCTTTATGTGATGTTGTCCTATCTTGCCTTCATTCTTTCTAGGTTGGGACAGCATCCCTAGCACAATCTTTCTTGGGTGGATCAAGGAAGAATATTCTTCAGAACTGTGGAACCAAACTGATTTTGTAATGAGTGATAAAGGTATGTGGCCTTGGCCATGTTGCTGCAGCACAAACGGTATCAACAGGCAGTCTAGCCTGAAAGGTGGAAGAGATTGCAATGGCTCTTGTAGAATGACATTTTACTTTATGGGAAAAATCTTTTTTTGAGATTTGTAAATGAAGGTTATTCAAACTGAAAGCCATTCTGAAAGTGTCACTTTAGAAACTGGAGCACCTTTCTTTGAATCTGAAAAGGATACAAATAGTTGGTCAAATTTTCTGAAGTCCTTTGTCCCATGTAAGTAGAAGTGTAATTGTCTATGTACACCCAGTTGGTGCAACATATATTCCCGCCTTATTCTCATAGTTAGGGAAAAATACTGGTAGTTCTATGGATTGGTTCAAATTAGATTCTGAACATACTTGAGGTAAAAAGGAGGGGTTTGTTCATAAGGATACTCCTTCTCTGTGGAAATGCATGTAGGGGGCTTTATTGACAAGGCTTGCAGCTCTGACACCCTTCTAGCAGAAGTAATAGCTATCAAAAGAATAGTTTTCCCAAGTCAAAAATTTGAGATTGCGGGTTGATGCTGGCTCAAAAGGGGGAAAAATCAAATTGGATAAGACAAAATTCAAGTCCCATGGTGCTGCAGGGTCTTTAATAGGTGGTCTTAACAAAAAAGTAGCTTTAAGAAAGGCTTTTATAGTCTGTGGGACATAACACTGAGGCCTTATTCACCTAAACGGAAATTGGATATCACCGCTAACTGAACTCGAATAGTAGCTGCAGCTGCGCCTTCATTGAATAGCTTTACCAACAACTCTTGCATGGAAGCTACTGGGGCAGAAAAGGAATCAATGTGATTATATGAAGCCCATAAAGAAAATCTTTTCTTTTTGCTTCTATATATCCTTCTCATTGCCGCCTCATGAGATGAAATTAGGATATGTTTCACTGAAGAAGAAAGGTTAGGGAGCCTGGCTGTGGTTGGAATCGGAGCAGCCAAAGTGTCAACTTGAGGATTTGAAGGGAAGGATGGAGCATCCCTGATGCATGAGTCAGGAGGTCTGGAACTGGGTCCAGAATCCAAGACTCCTCCTGGAGATGAGGCTACAGGAAGGAGAACCAGATTTAATGAGGCCAGTATAGGGTGATGAGCATCAAGTTCCTTCCCAAGTAACTGGCTTTCTAAAGAACCTTGGGTACCAATGTAAAGGGAGGAAAGGTGTAGAGAAGTCCCAAAGGCCAATTGTGGACAAGTGCATCCCTTGCTGACTCCCACAGAGGGGGGATCAGAGCAAAGTAGCTGCTGCATTTGGTGTTCATGGATGTGGCAGAAAGGTCACAATAAGGCTGGCTCCATTTTCAGTAAATCTTTTCTGTCACTTCTTGTTTTAGGGACCACTCATGAAACATCAGAATCTCTCTGCTGAGTCTGTCTGCAATCACAATGGATTTCCCCGAGATGTGCTTTGCTATCAAAAAGCATTGGGAGGAGATTGCCCAGTGCCATACTCTCAGGGCCTCCCAATAAAGTGGGTAAGATCTGGTTCCTCCTTGTTTATGTACCATACAACTGACATGTTGTCTGTCTGTATCACAACAGTCCCTAGTGGAAGAGAGTCCTGGAATGCCTGCAACAATAAAAGCACAGCTCTCATCTCTAGGACATTGATGTGCAAATAGGCTTTGTTATCCTGCCTAGTGCCTTGGACTGTCTTTCCCAGATAATGCCCCTTCCACCCTCTCTGGGAAGTATTGGTGGTCACTGTGGCTAATGGTTGGGGAAGTACAAAGGCTCAACCTAATGTCACATGAGTGGAGTATAGCCACCAACGAACATCGTTTTTGCAAGACTTTGTTACCAATTTCTTGTGGGACATGGGCAGTTCTTGCATTGACCACTGAGTGGAAATTAGCCACTGGAGAATAAGGGGATCAAGGTTATTGCTGCTGCCATGGTCCCCAAGACTCTTAGAACTGTCTTTGCTTGTACTTTTTTTTTGGGAAGGAGATTCAAGACCTGACGTTTAAGAACTCATACCCTTTCTTTAGGAAGTTTGGCCATCATTTTAGTTGTATCTAGTTCTGCTCCTATAAAAACAATACAGTGAGAAAGCAGCAAGGCAGATTTGTTGTAGTTTATTGTGATCCCTAGGTGAGAGCAGAGCTGCAAGATGGTGTCTCTTCCTTTTGTTAGTACATGTTCGGTGGTGGCAGTTAGGAGCCAGTTGTCGAAGCATGGAAACGCTTGGAATCCTAGATGTCTCAAGTGAGCCGTAACTACTGCCATACACTTGGTGAGCACTCTGGGGGCTGTAGTGAGGCCAAAAGGCAGAGCCTGAAACTGGTAGTGGCTGGCTCCCAGCAAAATGCACAGGTGTCTCCTGGATTGCCAGGCCATTTTTATGTGGTACTATGCATCCTGAAGGTCTATCGAGCACATCCAATTGTCTTGTCCCAGAAACTGGAATATTGACTGCAGTGTCACCATCCAGAACTTTGATTTTCTTACAGATGTGTTTAGAATGCTAAGATCCAGAATTGGTCTCTAGTCCCCTGTTTTCTTTGGAACTACAAAGAACCTTGGGTAAGTTCCAAATCCTATTTGGTCTGCAGGGACTGTTTGGATGAATCTTTTGTCTAGTAACTTTTGAATTTCTAGAGTGGCCTGTTCCCTTTGACTGGGTGGAATGCCCAGGATATTTTTATGCTTTGGAGGGGAAAGGAAAGGAGTATTGAATAACTTCTGGATATGATGCTTTGTACCCATATGTCTTTTGTTACTGTCAGCCAGGCTTTTGGGTACAAAGATAAGTGGCCCCCATCTGCCTCAGAGATGGGCAGGCGGGCCTCCCTTCATGAGCAATGAAAGGGCATACCAAAGAAGGACTCTCAATCACCCCGATTCTGCGGACCCCCTCTGCTGCTTGGTCCGTGTCTTCCATTACTACTTATCTCTCTGCCCCTGGGGGAAGAGTCACCACGTGTGTCCTAGAAGGCCCTCTGGGATTTCTGAAACCACATTTTCCTACTACCTTTCCAACCTTTGGGGTAAAGTCTGGGAAGCTGGGAAAAACAGACTCCTATGGCATAGAGAGTTTTTCCTTCCTGTTCACATCTGGTTAGTGTATCCTTGACTTTTGGCCTGAACAGGGATGATGCATCAAATGGGGCATTCACAAAGAAAGATATAAAGGGCTCCACAAAATCACAAGAGCACATCCAGGAATATCGCCTTAACCTGCTGCTCTGCTTGCTCCATCCACTGCATAAGAAATCAGTCTCATGGAGGAGTCGACAACTAAATTTAAGGTACAGAGCTGAGAAGAAACTTTCTCTGACACCACTTCAGCTACTGAAACTTGGAGGGTATCTCCTAGCTTTCAGGAGAGCTCTCTGTAATCTGGTAAAATGAATCAGATAATTCAGCGACCTAAGAGCAAAGTCACTGAAGAAAAAATACAGTTTCCATATCTGTCCATTATGCAAGACTCCTTGTTTGGTGGATGGACAGAAGAAGACGTCACTGAAAGTTCCTTTGTGGTGGCTGCCGCTACCACCATAGCATCTACTGAGACTCCCTTACTTAGAAAATGTTTGTCTGAAGGGGAGGTAATGAATTTATTTGGCCACC
This sequence comes from Protopterus annectens, assembly GCF_019279795.1. Classification (NCBI taxonomy): domain Eukaryota; kingdom Metazoa; phylum Chordata; order Ceratodontiformes; family Protopteridae; genus Protopterus; species Protopterus annectens. The sequence continues at coordinate 284,316,813 of NC_056743.1, forward strand.
GAGGAATCAATTCCACAGAATCTAGAGACTCCCATGCCTTTCAAGAAACTAAATCCTTAAGTTTGTCAAAAGGCAGAGGCACCCAAGTGGAGGAATGGTGAGATCCAAAAGCCTTCAGCTGCACAAACTCCTCGACTGAAGGGTTGGTGGACTTCCAGCCTCCTCTCTGTTTAAGTATTTACAAGATGTCTCCAAAGGAGACATCATCAAGAGTTGACCACTGGGACCCTTCGGCTTCACTGAGGTCTGTATATGAAGTCTCGGACTCGTCTGGGGAGTCTAAATGCTTCCTCTTGCATAACTTCTTCCTGAGGACCACTTCAGAGGGGTACTCTGGAGAGGTTTCAGAAGACTGGGAGGCACCCAGTGGGGCATCCTGAGGCTTAGGATCTCCAGGTCCCTGTGGATGCAAGGGTATAGAGGCAGACACCAGTGCCTTTGGGGGGAATAATGTCCAGAGATGAGAGTGGAGCTGCCTGTGGAGACAGCACTCTCCTCATCACCTCAAAAGCCCCCCCACCCCTGATCCGAAGAAACCCTCGGCTCTGATGAACCAGAGGGAATCTCTGGAACCAAGGGGGGGGGTGGCTTCAAGGCTGAGGTAGGAGCCAAGCTCACCTGAGCTGAAGCCCCAAGAGGCATGTTCAGATCCGATGACTGTCCAATCCAACTCCCCTTCATGGACCCAACTGGAGAGCATTGGCTTCTAGACTCCTCGAGCTCAGATGGAACCGAGAACGTTGGAGCAAAGATCCTGTGATAGGTCTCAATTCCAATGGTTCCCCCAAGATCAGCTCCGGACATTCTGGCTCCGAGGTTGGATCAGAGGAGGAATCAATGCAGAAGGGGATGATTTGGTCAGATACAAAGCCCTCAGGGTTGGATCCAATAACAGCTTGGCGAGTGCTGGTGTCCGTAACAGCCTCTGCACCACACGATCCATGTCATCATTGGACAGGATCCTGGAAGATCGAGTTGAGGGGGCAGGAGATTTGGAGGGCTGGAGCAATGGTGACCTGAGAGTGGGGGATACTAGTTAAAATTCAGGGGACCGACTTCAGAATTGAAACTCCACTGGCACCAAAACTGATGCAGCCGAAGTAGTAGGCCTCTCAGATCCAACAGGCTTAGGATCCAGAGAGGAAACTTTGGACACCTTTTTAGACAGCTCAGATGCAGCACTGGAAGATGAAGACCTCTTCCCCGAATTATCTGATTAGAAGAAGGAGACTAGCCAGACTTAGAAGAACCCAGACCTTCTTGTATTGCTTCAGAGAAGGGGGGTTTGAATAGGCCTCTTAGAATCAGCTTGTTCTTTCTCTCCAACAGAGCCCTGTGACTACAAGAATGACAAATTGAACAGGACACTTGGAGATGGATGGCTCCTAAACAGTACACACAAATGGTATGCATATCAGTAAGGGTAATTTTTTTGTCCACATTCCTCAGAGTAAGAATAACAAAGTAGGGGGGGGTGGGGGGTGCAGGAGGGTGAAGCCCCCCTGCAGAAATGTAAATTTTTTTTTCTGAACTACACATACATGGAAGCGCTTTTCCATGTTAAGCGCTTTCGTGTATTTGTGTTCGATGTTTTGTGATTCGGACATATGCTAGTCGAGCATGTGCCCTAGACCCATATATATATATATATATATATATATATATATATATATATATATATATATATATATGTGTGTGTATATATATATATATGTATATATGTATATATATATATATATATATATATATATATATTTATTTATTTAAACAAGAATAACAATAACAAATCCTAACCTAGAAAAGGTCTAATAGAAAGGGAAAGGATGGCACAGCCCTCTAACTTAAATGGGCTATGCCTGGGGGAGTGAGAAAAGGGAGGGGGTGACTCCTCTAACTTAAATGGGCTAAGGCAGTTCTCTAACTCAAATGAATTAACCTGAAAAGACCAATAAAAGGGAAAAAGAAAGCCTTCTAACTAAAACAGGCTACTTAAACTTAAAGCCAGGATAGTGGAAAAGACCTAATGGAAAAAATGACGGCCAACAGCAGTATAACCACAGAAATAGCGGAAACACAAACAATTTTCTAAAGCAGTTATTAGGCAGAAAAAAAACACAATAACAAAAAACAAACAATTTTTCCCAAATAAAAAGAAAAGTCACCTTAGCCAGAGCCAGTAAGAAGAGCACCCAATCTTGTTTAGTGGCAAACGAGATCTAGGTAGCTCTTCTAGTGCATGATGGGATAGGGTTTAGCCATGAGGTAGTCAGATCCGTGGACTGGATCCAAACCCAACCTAGTAAGAATGAAGATGAGATAGGACAATATCACATGCTATGTTTTATTTAGTTGGTTGTTTAAAAGAAAATGGCATGACTTTAAATAAAAGGAAAAGCAAAGGAATGTGAGTTACAGTAAAAATACCGAGTATAAAATCTTTATGAAAGATATATCTGTGTTAGGAATACATTTTCATAAATAAGGCAGCATAAAGGAATGGGAAATAATAGTAAATGAATTGAAAGATATTTGTGTTTTATGGAAACATACAGACTCACTTATAAGAAGAAAGTAAGTTTGATTAATTCGGTATTAATAGGCAAGCTAGCAAATTTATTAAGTATTGTTATGATTCCTAAAATATATGAGAAGCCTTTGTTAGAAATATGCTTTCCTTTATATGGGGATCTAGATTAAACCCTGTTAAAAGGGTGTATTGCGTATAAATAGAAGGATGTGGCATGTTAAATCCAATAGCATATGTTGTATCATTTAATTTGTTTAAGGTTTTGGAATGGTTAAATAAAAAAAATGCAACGTTAGTAACAAGATTGTTTAAATATGTGTGAAGAATTATGGGAAATATGAAGTAATAAAACAGTAAAAGAATGCTATAATTTATTTTATTTATTTATTGTTAACTGGGAAATGTCCTGTTGGGCACAGGGCCCATTTTCAGTGGAGACCCGGGGAGAAAAGCTCCCTTATACCTCTCAGTGTTGGCTACAGCTGATAGCCTTCAAGACTCGCTCCTGGAAGCATAGCGCTGCTAATTGGGTTGTCCCCCCTCTTCTGTAAGACTTCCCACAAGTATCTTGTTTTTTTTCAGAAGCTACAACGCAGTCTACAAAGTGTGATCACCTGGACGCATTCCTTATACCTCTCAGTGTTGGCTACAGCTGATAGCCTTCAAGATTCGCTCCTGGAAGCCCAGCGCTACTAATCGGGTTGTCCCCCCTCTGCTGTAAGACTTCCCACAAGTATCTTGTTTTTTCAGAAGCTACATCGCAGTCTACCAAAGTGTGGACACCTGGACGCAACACTTATACCTCTCAGTGTTGGCTACAGCTGATAGCCTTCAAAACTCGCTCCTGGAAGCCCAGCGCTGCTAATCGGGTTGTCCCCCCTCTGCTGTAAGACTTCCCACAAGTATCTTGTTTTTCAGAAGCTACAACGCAGTCTACCAAAGTGTGGACACCTGGACGCATCCCTTATACCTCTCAGTGTTGGCTACAGCTGATAGCCTTCAAGACTCGTTCCTGGAAGCCCAGCGCTGCTAATCGGTTGTCCCCCCTATGCTGTAAGACTTCCCACAAGTATCTTGTTTTTTCAGAAGCTACAACGCAGTCTACCAAAGTGTCGACACCTAGATGCATCCCTTATACCTCTCAGTGTTGGCTACAGCTGATAGTCTTCAAGACTCGCTCCTGGAAGCCCAGCACTGCTAATCGGGTTGTCCCCCCTCTGCTGTAAGAGTTCCCACAAGTATCTTGTTTTTTCAGATGCTACAACGCAGTCTACCAAAGTGTGGACACCTGGACGCATCCCTTATACCTCTCAGTGTTGGCTACAGCTGATAGCCTTCAAGACTCGTTGTATGTGTCTCTATTTTTTTTTTTTTTTTTTTAATTTGCTACGACCATTTTTGAACCAGGCCAGCACACTCGCGGAAGTTACCTAGGCCGTTTTATCTCCCACATAGAATAATTTCTTGCTTAACCTTAAAGTTGAGGTCTTTCCTCCCTTACGCCACTAGATGGCAGCATAATACAGTGACTGATATGCTTTAGTCTGCTGAGCTTTGTTCTGGATCTCTGCTTAACTAACTTATTTGGTAACCTAATTAATCTACTAAAAACTTGTATAGCAGACTCTGATTTCCAGAGTAAGGGATAGCTGGATTTGTATAAATTACTGCCATAACATCCACAATAAGGTGCTTCTTATCTGCCTGAGATACATCGGTGATAAGCTTTCTGGAAGGCCTGATTGGCTCCACACAATCTACTGACTGGTTCTGCCCTGCTTCGCTCCCCTACCCTACCCCCATATCCCACACACCCCAGTGCTCTTACACATATACCTCCCTAACCACACACCCTCCCTAAGTCATCCGATCCCTTGTAACTGTTAATTGATATAACTCTGTCTCATCCCTCCTTAATTAATTTATCTATTACCTCTCTCTTAGTTGAAATAACTCCACCTCATCCCTTCTAACTTACTTTATCTATTACTTCTCTGCTAACACCTACCTCCTACTTATATAGTTAGCTACTCCGCTCAGGAAAACTATACCTCCCCTATATTTTAACTTGCTTTTACTTATTAACTCTATCTCCTTAGGGCTTTATAACTCTTCTTAGCAATATGTCTCTTATAACTAAAACTATCCGAACCAAACTAATATTCATACACATATTTGTTCTAGGCTTAACCATGATCTGTCTCCTTACTTCCTATGAAAAAGCTAATTATTACCACTTTAGTTACTGTCGCAGACAAACAGCCATCCAATATCCTATCCAAACACATACTCATGTAAACATTACATGTACCCCCAACTACCTGCTAGCCAAATACCATTGACTTACACACATTAACTTCAACAATCCAAATATAAGGAGACTAAAATATCTTACCAGCTTCTCGTGCAAACCATCATTAGAACTAAAAACTCCAACCCTTACCGATGGTGACATCCACCCTAACCAAGGACCAACTAATGACTCCACTGACATAACTTATAATATCACAAGCTCTACCCTCCCAACACTAACCACTTTTTCCAATGCCTTAATTATAGGACAACTCAATATCCGAAGTATTAACAATAAGATTGCCTATCTCCATGCCCTCCTTGATACTCACTCTTTTCACATCTTCTGTCTTACTGAAACTTGGCTGAAACCTGGTACTAAAGACAATGTAATACTTCCCCCTGGCTATGACATATTGAGAATGGACCGCATAAAACGCAAGGGTGGAGGAGTAGCACTTCTGTTTTAAAATGGACTAAAAATCTCCTCTCTACCTTATAACCCACTAAAAGATAATAAGGCTGAAATCCTTATTTCTAAACTACAACTAAACCCTAATAAATCAATCTATATCATCTGTATCTACCTACCTCCTGGCAATAATAATACCACAATTGAGAATATCCTACGTTGGGTATCTTCTACATACCCCCAAGAAACAATCATATTAGGAGACTTTAATTGTGACTGGTCTTCTGTCAATACAAATAATCCTTCCTCACATATTAATCTTCATGGCTTTACTCAGACAATCAATAATCCCACAAGAATCAATAAACCCAACAACAAAGAAAGCAGTTTAGATTGGATTCTTACTAACAAACAGCAACAAACATATACAGTAGGAACTTTGCCTGATAATGTAAGCGATCATACCTTAACTTACATCATAAGACAAAAGAGTGACATCAATTACACCCCTACCTATAGGATCTCACGTAGCAATAAACACTTTAACCCATTATTATTCCAAAATGAACTAAAGGCCTGTAACTGGAATTTTCTAAAAATCCTAACCCTTGAAGAAGCTATCAAATATTTCAATACCAATTTCCTAACAATCCTTGACCAACATGCTCCAAAACGATCTATCAGAGTTAAATCTAAACCTGCTCCCTGGCTGTCCAAAGAGACAAGACAAAAATACTACTTAGGAATAAATCTTGGGCTAAATGGAGAACTACCAAAACAACTTCAGACCAACAAGCCTTTAGACAGTTAAGAAATAGTACTAAAAAGCCATTTTTATAGATAAAAAGAACTATTACTGCAAACTACGGCAAACTCACCATGACAACCCCAAAAGGTTCTGGTCAACCTTACATTCACTCCTACACCCAGGCCACTCTAGTACACCTTCCCCTTTAGGGGCTGAAAAGAATATTTCAGATCAAACTGCTAATGCCTTTAATTCCTTTTTCACCTCACAATAGACAAGTCTAACCTTCCCACCTGCACATCTACTAATCTCCCTACATTCCAACTACAACCCATCTCTACTACCTATATCCTAAAACTCATCCAAAAACTTAAACCTTGTACCCCATCTGCTGATCAGTTACCATCTGAATACCTTCAAAAAGCAGCTGAAGCAGTTGCCTATCCCATATCCATCCTTATAAACAGAACCATCAATGAAGGAACCATCCCTGCTATATGGAAAATCTCCCATATAATCCCTTTACATAAAGGAGGTAACTCCAATGAGTATTCTAACTACAGGCCTATAGCACTCTTATCACCCTTAGCAAAAATTGTGGAGAAATGTATTCACCATCAGCTAATGCACCACTTAACTCAATATCACTTACTAGCTAACTGCCAACATGGCTTTAGGTCATTTCATAGCACAATCACAGCTCTCCTATCTTTTACCGAGTGTATCAATAGAAACCGCAATAATAGTATCCTCTCATCAGCACTCTTTATAGACCTGTCAAAAGCCTTTGACATGGTAAACCACAACTTGCTCATAAAAACCCTTGAATCTCTTTCTCTAGATACCAAAGCTGTTCAATGGTTCACTTCCTTCCTTAGTAACAGGCAACAGGCAGTTCTGTGGGAAAACACACTTTCATCCCTTCTGCCAGTCTCTCTTGGGGTCCAACAGGGCTCCATCCTAGAACCTCTCCTCTTCTCTTTATTCATAAATGACTTACATGTAGCAATACCTCAAGCTACATGTATTCAATATGCAGATGGCTCTACACTCATATGCTCTGCTAACACCTCCTGTGAACTACAAACTCTAACACAGAATGTATTTAGCAAAGTTGAGGCATGGTTCTTGAAACGTTGCTTCCTTTTGAATGCCAAAAAAAACAAACTCCTGCTCTTCAGGCCTAATAGTAAGTCCCCCCACATAGACTTCTCTATTAAATCCAACAATGACACACATATATCCCCTGACTCTACCACTAAGCTGTTAGGTATTATAACTGACAACAACCTCACTTTTGAAAACCACATTAATAACACTATTAAAACCGTAAATAGAAAACTCGGCTCCTTCTATACAATTAAAACATTTTTAACGCCAAAGGCCAAAAATTATACTCGCTCACTCTCATCTTTTTTCCACTCTTCTTTATGCTTCACCCATATACACCAACCTAAAGAAAAATAATCTAACTAAACTAGCAAATGCATACAATAGCATTGCTAGATTTGCTACTGGAAACCCATTTAGAACTCACCACTGTCAGAATCTACAACAACTAAACTGGCTAGAACTTAAAAACACACTGATACTTTCCCAACTTACCTTTGTTCATAGGATATTTTACCAACCAAAAAATACCCCTATACTTTCTGACCTTATTTCTCCCTATGCTAATCTAAACTCATTACGCTCCTCAAACAAACTTCTTGTGAGGTTAACTAAGTCTAACAACATTGCCAGTGACTCACTATTCTCCAATACCATAGGTAAATACTGAAATCTTCTACGTACTACTTTAACTTCTATTCCTTCACCCTTCCTCTTTAAATAAAAGCTCAAACAACATCTTAAAACACTCTGGTTATGCCCATGCATCAATCCCGACTAATCTTATGATTCTACTAATTACTCTTTTTTTAATACCTTCTTTTACCTCTCTATACTCACTCCCCTTGAAAAGCTAATCTCTAAAACTCCCTTGTTAATAGCCTCTGATATTAATTAATATAGAACTGTGCATGTGTATATATTTACTGAATCAATTATAATCAATTATATTTTCATGAATGTTTTACTAAAATAGAACTCTCCTATCTTGTACTGTAAATAGAATTAGAGTAAGTGTCCTTCCTAGTATATATTCTCAATTAGTATAATCTAGATTGAACCATGTTTCTGTTTGTATTTTGCTAACTACTTACTTTCTTTATGTAAATAATTTGCTTTGTATTAACTTCAATGTGGAGCTTTTCTTCCCGGGCCTCTGCTGAAAATGGAAATGTATCCAGTTGGACTAGCCCGGTAAACAAATGTAAAATAAAAAAAATAAAATAAAATAAAAATAAAAAATAAAATAAACAATACATAAAGCAGAACAAGTTAACAATAATTACAATAAGAAGAAAACATCATAAAACAAACTAAATCTAGTAACAATATTTACAAAGTGTTGGTCAGGTTTGAGATTGTACAGATTGACACAATAGTAAGTATTATTTGAGTACAGTAATCAAAGCAAGAACAGTTAGTTATGTACTCACCATAACGATTGATGTATGTGGTCCATCTCGCCTACATTCCTTACTCACGGGTCTCGGCTCCGACTCAGCCAAATTTCTCTAGCATAAAGTCTCTAATTGGCTGGGCTAACCCGGTATCCCAAGATGCACCTCGCCCTAGCCCCAGATTTTGTTTGCAATCATACCAATCATAACCCATGCTCAATCACACTGGAAGAAATTCCAGCCAGATAAGGGGAAAAAAATCACTGACCTTGAAGGGTCCACAGAGCTAATATTCCTCCAAATCCTCTAGGAAGCGGGCAGGTGGGAGGGTACATAGGAATGTAGGTGAGATGGACCACATACATCGATTGTTATGGTGAGTACATAACTAACTGATGTTATGCGGTCCTATCTCGCCTACATTTCTTACTCACGGGACAGTGTCCCCAGCACCTCTATCCTGGGAGGCTCATAGGAAGATACTCCTGAGAACCGTGGAACCAAAGGAAGCCCAGCCCCTAGAAGCCACGTCCAGCTTGTAATGAGTAATAAAAGTGTTGGGAAAGGCCCAAGTGGCCACAGCACAAATATGATCCAAGGAAAGCCTAGCATGGAAAGCTATTGATGTAGACATAGCCCTGGTGGAATGAGCCTTGATGGGAAAGGGTAAAGTTCTGCCTGCTGATGAGTAGATGAATGAAATACAATCTTTGATCCATTTAGAAATTGTTCACTTGGAAATAGGACAACCTGCCCTGTTTTCTGAAAAGGACACAAATAGCTGATCAGATTTCCTAACATGCTTAGTCCTATGCAAATAAAATCTCAGTTGTCTGTGAAACCTGAACTCTGCTTTATTGGAAAAGTTCAGAAAGAACACTGGTAGCTCAATAGATTGATGGAGATTGACAGTGGATGACACCTTCGGAAGGAAGGAAGGGTTAAGCCTCAGGGAAACTCTGTCCTTCGGAAAGATCAAATATGGGGGTTTAATGGACTAAGCTTGAAGTTCTGATACCCTCCTGGCTGATATAATGGCTATCAGAAAAGCCGTCTTCCAAGATAAGAACTTTAAGTCACAAGTGGCAGCCGGTTCAAAGGGTGGTGACGTCAAAGCTTGTAGCACAAGATTCAGGTCCCATGGCAGTACAGGTTCTGAAACAGGAGGACGAAGTAAACAAGCACCTTTTAGAAAGGCCTTACAGAGTTTGTGGCCCATAAGAGAGGGCTCGTAAGATGTGTGAAAACTGGAAATTGTAGCCAACTGTACTTTAATGGTAGCGGGCGCGAAGCCCTGACGGAACAACATGGCTAAAAAATCTAAGACCGACAGAATTGGGGCTGTGAAGGGGTCCAAACCTTGGGCCTGAGCCCAAATAGAGAATCTCCTCCATTTGCTGGAATAAATCTTCCTGGTGGAAGACTTATGAGAAGAAGACAAGATGTGCACCACTTCAGGTGAAAAGGAATGGCGTCTGACTAGCGACGGAAGTGGAGTAGCCAGGCTGTCAACCTGAGAGTTTGCAGGGATGGATGAAGTTGTCCTGACATGTGAATCAGGAGGTCCGGCACTGGGTCCAGAGTCCACAGACCGTCCAGTGCGTACCATTGAAGAAAAGGGAACCATACTTGTCGAGGCCAGTGTGGAGCAATAAGGATCATCCTGCTTTCCAAGGATATGGCTTTCTGTATCACTCTTGGTAACAGAGGAAATGGAGGGAAAGCGTAGACCAGACCGGGGGGCCAATCGTGAGCTAGAGCATCCCTGGGTGACTCCCCCTGTGGGGGGATCAGAGTGAAGTACTCGCTGCATTTTGCATTGAGGGGGCTGGCGAAGAGATCGCAGCAAGGCTGACCCCACCTTTTGAAGATCTGAATCGCCACTCGGTTGTTCAGGGACCACTCGTGAGGCATCAGAATAGCTCTGCTTAGCCTGTTCGCTATCACGTTGGACTTCCCCGGAATGTGCATTGCTACCAGAAACCATTGGGAAGACACTGTCCACTGCCACACTCGCATGGCCTCTCTGCAGAGGTGATAAGATTTGGTCCCCCCCTGCTAGTTCAGGTACCACACTATGGACATGTTGTCCGAGTGAATTGCAATCATTCCCCGAGGTAGAGAGTCTTGGAGTGCTCTCAATGCCAGAAACACCGCTCTCATCTCCAGAACATTGATGTGCAAGTGTACTTCGTGATCTTGCCAGGTGCCTTGGACCGTCCTGCCTAGATAATGCCCCCCCACCCCATCTGGGAGGCGTCCGTGGTCACCATGGCCACTGGAGACATAGGAATCAAGCTCCTTCCTCTGTCCAGATTGGAGGAGCATAGCCACCAGAGGAGGTCCTGTTTGCATCGTTCTGTGAGAAATACCAGGTGAGAAAGAGGAAGCTTCTGAAAGGACCACTGAACCGACAGGAGCCGCTGTAGGATCCGCATGTGTAACCTGGCCAGAGGTACCAGCATGATGGTGGAGGCCATGGATCCCAAGAGCTGAAGAACTAACCTGGCCTGAACTTTTCTGAGGGGCAACAGTGCGTGGATCTGAGACTGCAACACTCTTATCCTGTGGCAGAAAGGCAGCATTTGAATAGAGTCTAGCTCTGCGCCTATAAAAACAACATGCTGTGAGGGCTGCAAGGCAGACTTTTCCCAGTTCAAAGTAATTCCTAGACGTTGACAAAGTGAGATGGTCGTCTCCCTGGCTTGAACGAGCAGATGCCTGGTGGGAGCAGCGAGAAGCCAGTCGTCCAGATACAGAAACACCTGGAATCCTAGACGTCGCAGGTGAGCTGTCACCACTGCCAAACACTTGGTAAACACCCTGGAGGCTGTGGTGAGACCAAAGGGCAGGGCATGAAACTGGAAGTGACTGGCTACTAACCGGAAGTGTAAATGACTCCTGGATGCCTTCTCCCTTTTGATGTGGTAGTAGGCATCCTTGAGATCGATGGAGCACATCCATACTCCTTTCTCCAGCAGTGGAAAAATGGACTGAAGTATGACCATCCGGAACTTGGACTTCAGAATGTAGTGATTCAGTCGACTGAGATCCAGAATGGGTCTCAGGTCCCCTGTTCTTTTTGGCACCAAAAAGAGTCGTGAGTAAGTTCCTGATCCAACATGGTCTGAGGGGACTGGTTGGATGACTCCTTTTTCTAGCAGCTTTGCCACTTCTAGTGCTGCTTGATCCCATTGACTGGGTGGGACGTCCAGCATCCTTCTGACTGGGGGGGGGGGTTGACGCAAAGGGAATAGTGCAACCTCTGGTAACTATTCGAAGCACCCAACGATCCTGGGTGATGCTTTCCCAGGCTTCCAGATGCAACGAAATTCAGCCCCCGACTGGCTCCGAAATAGCACAGTTGGACAACACCTCAGAAACGCTGGAAGGAAGAACCGCGAAAGGAATCGCGGTCTCCTGAGTTGCGGGGGCCTCCTCTGGCTCTAGGACGGCGTCTACCGGAATAATTCCCCCCCCTCTGCCTCTGGAGGGGGACTCACCTTGAGCTGTGGGAAAGGGCCTCTGAGTCTTTTGAACCACATTTTCCCTCCTCTCTGAGCCTTGGGATAAGGCCTAGAGGGGAGAGAAAAACGGGCCCCTACGGCAGATAGGGTCTTTCCCTCCTGTGTGCATCTGGTGAGGGTGTCTTTCACTTTGGGTCCGAAGACAGAGGACCCATCAAGGGGGCATCAGCGAAGGAAGACTTAAAGGCCTCCGCAAAACGACACAGGCGCATCCAGGCTTGCCTTCTAAGAGCTACGCCTGAGCTAGCTGCCCTACTTGCGCCTTTGGCTGCATAAGATATGAGCCTCATAGACGAGTTGACAATGGAACCTAGGGTAGACAACTGGGCGTTAACAGTCTGCGCTACCGCCTCAGGCATGTTACTGGTCAGAGTATCTCCTAGCTCCTTCAGGAGATCTGTTTGGAGCCGAGTGAAATGACAGAGGAAATTCAACGACCGTAAGGTAAAGGTCACCGAAGACAGGGTACGCTTCCAATACCGGTCCATACTCCTGGACTCCTTGTTAGGAGGATGGACTTAAGAAGAAGCCTCTGCAACTTCCTGCTGAGTGGCTGCCGCCACCACCAAGGCATCTACCGAAACTCCTTTGGTAAGGAACTCTTTGCCTGGGGGAGCTGACAGAAACTTGTTTGGACGTCTGGGCACCGGTTCCACGGAATCAGGGTTCTCCCACACTCTTCGACAAATCAAGTCCAGAAGTTCGTCGAAGGGTGGAAACACCCAGGAGGCAGAGGGTTGAGCTCCGAAGGCCTTGAGGAATACCGAATCCTCTTCAGAGGGGGTCTTGGAAGGCCAGTCGCCTCTCTGCCTCAAAATCTCCAGGATGCCGGAGAAAGAGACATCATCGGAGGACGACTTAGGGGACCCCTCTGACTCCTCGAGGTCAGTATCGGAAGTGAGGGACTCGTCCTGGGAGTCTATGTGCTTCCACTTGCACAACTTCTTACTAGGGGGCTCCTCAGGCACTGACTCTGAGGGGCCCTCAGAAAGTAGGGGACCGTTCAAAGGGGTATCCCCAGACCTTTGGGCTCAGCCATCCAATGATAGGGTCGTCAGAGGCTCTAGCCGAGGTGTAAGGGGACGGAGTGACTGATCCAGGTGATGTAACTGACGATTTGGCCAATGCGCTCCTCATGGCCTCGAAGGCAGGTCCCCCCGAATCTGAGGACCGACCCGTCTCCGAGACCATGACTGGAGTCGGGATTCCCCGAGCTGAATCACCGAGAGGGAGGCTTGGAACCGACAGTAGTCCTGAGATATCCCCCTCGGGTCCGACTGAGGAAACCTGTGTACCGAAACCAGAGGACGGAACCGACATGGTTGGAGCCGACGCCGGCTCCGATAGACTCACATGGGGTATCGAGCCGACATGAGAACATCACTCGGCATGGAGCGCTCCGGCTCCAACGACACATGGGTGCTCGGAGGAGGAATCACAGGTACCAGAATGGGGAATGGCTCCGGAGGCGACAGGGTCGGAGCAGAGAACAGTTTGGCTAGCACCGGCGACTGCAGGAGCCTCTGAGCCACTCTATCCACATCCAAATCACAGAGCCTAGAGGAGTTGGTGGAAATAGAAGGAGATCCGGATCTCCTACCCGGAGACACATGCCTGACACTGGGTGACCAGCTCCGAATAGGCTCCAATAATATCGGAGCCAAGGTAGGCTCCAGCACCACCTATACCTCCTGCAGCCCCGAGGACAATGGAGCCGAGGAGGTAGTATCCCCTATCGAAATCTTCTCCTGCGGCCCCGAGGACAATGGAGCCATGGAGGAAGTATCCATAATAGAGACCGTCTCCTGCGGCCCCGAGGACAATAGAGCCGAGGAGGCAGCAACCACTATTTTAACCTTCTCCGGGGGCTCCGAGGAAGCAGACGGAGCTGGAGATCTCTTCTTGGCCTTGGAAGGCTTAGATTTAGGACTGGAAGAAGAAGAAGAAGAATCTTAGGACTCCTCAAAAGAGGGCTTAATCAGGCCCTTTAAAATCAGTTTATTTTTTTCTTTCCTGCAGTACCCTCACGCTAAAAGTGTGGCAGAAACTGCAGGACTCCTGCAGGTGAATAGCCCCAAGACAATACACACAGATGGCATGGCCATCCGTAATAGACACTTTATAGCCACATTTAGTAAACTTTTTAAACCCGGAGGGTTTACGCTTCTTCTGCTCTTTAGACATGGTAAAAAATAACAGCAGACTGTCAACTGACAACGACACAAGAGGAAGGCAGGAAAACCAACACCACTAACGGCCAATGAACTCTAAATCAAACGTTTCTTGGAGTAGCAGGGAAAGACAAGAACAAATCCAACTACAGTTTTAACACCAGAAAAAACAACATAGAAGAGGACTAGGTCCTCTAACTTAAATGGGCCTAGCCCGCCAAACAAAGGGATACCACAAACAGCCAATCTCACTAACACTCACAATGAAACTTAGACAAGGAGAAAACTAGCTATTAAAATAGCTTTTGTAAAATAACAGACTGTTAAAATACTTAGAAAAAGTATTTGAAAGGGTACTTAGCCAAAGCCAAGCGAGACCACGTCCTAACTCTAGGAGCGGCAAACGAGATCTGGAGCTAGGGCGAGGTGCATCTTGGGATACCGGGTTAGCCCAGCCAATTAGAGACTTCGTGCTAGAGAAATTTGGCCGAGTCGGAGCCGAGATGAGTAAGGAATGTAGGCGAGATAGGACTACATAACATCATAAGTTTTCAGAAAACAGTTGTATGACCCAAACAGAATTAGCACAAAGACAAAATTTAGACTAACAGAGATGGTTCAGGTTCTGATTATTTCTTGAGCCTAGGGTTTATTTTAAGCAGTTTGGATATAAGCAGTTTAGATGTTGTCAGCAAGCTAGTTGATTATACAGCTAAGCTCTCTGCTGATAACAGCAGTAGCCTAGCCTGGAGTATGGCAGGAGCAGTGCCATTGTTTAGTTATATGCTCCTTGAGAATATTTTTGAACTCGTGATAGGGTTTTTAGCTATATGTTGAGGAAGAGTATTCCATAGTTTGGCAATATTGTGAGTACAGTGAGGAGCCTTGTGCATTGTGAGCATAGGTAATCTTTAGCATAAGTTTATTAGAGGATCTAAGTGATCTAGGATTTGTATTGGGTTAGATTAGGTTGCTCAGTGCAGGGCGGTTATCAGGTTGGTTAATTATGTTCTTTACAGTGGACAGTTGAATTAAGTTTAGGAGGTTTGGTAGTTCTAGACAGCTGAGTTGGGAGAGGATCAAGCAGTGGTGTGTTCTGTATGGGTGGCCTGTTGCGAATTTGGCTATTTTGTTGTAGCAGGACTCTAGTTTACTTAAGTTTGATTTGCATAGATTGGTAAATATTTGGAATCCATAGACAAGGGTGGAAAGTAGTTGAGAGCGAGCAGCGGCTATTCTGGCACTTTCAGTCAGGTAAGGTTTGGTTCTACAAAGAGTGCCAAGTTTCCAGTGTACCTTTTTGAAGGTGATGGAGATATGAGTATCAAACCTTAGGTTATCATCAACTGTGACACCTAGAACTTTGGTTTGGGTCTATATTAGAACATCGAAGTTTCAGAACTTCGAATGTTCTAATATCAAACCCTAGTCAATGAAAGGTGAAAATATCAAAGCAACAGAAAATCAAATATTTTCCTAGGGAAAGAATTTGGTTGTCCGTTTCTGTTGCTTCGGTATTTTCAGCACTGTGGTGGAAAGTTATGGGTCAGGTTCAGGTAAGTGCGATTGAGTGCGGGTTAGGGTAGTTAGGGTTAGGGTGAGGGTTACATATGTGTGTGATTGTGTGGATGTGAGGGTTAGGTCGGGGTAGGTGAGTTAAAGTTAGGGCATGGGTGAGGTGAGTGTGTGATAATGACGGACCTTAGGGTTAGGGTTTGGGTTAAGGTAAGTGGTAGTTAGTGGTGTGTATAGTTTAGTCTAGGGTTAGGTGTAAGATTTCAGGTGTATGTGTGTGGATTGCTGTTTGTTTGGTGTGCTTGTGTTGTGTGTATGTTTTGGAACAGCAAATTTTTTCTCTAGGAAAAAATTCGCTGTTCTGTATGTTCGATGTTTTCAGCTTTCTCTGAATAGGGTTTGATATTAAAACATTTGAAGTTTTGAAACTTCGATGTTCTAATACAGACCCGTTTGTTTTGGCTAGTGGGTTCAATTTTAGTTCCATTTGCTGTAAGAAATGTTAGTGGGGAGTGGCATATTTTGGGTTTGTTGTAATTAAAGATTAGTAGCTTGGATTTGTTAGGATTCAGTATGAGTTGATGATTTGTGAGGTATTTTTCTATATCTTGGAAAGAAGTTTGTATTTTTGTTTACAGTTCCTGGGAGGTAGGGGCTGAGCAGATAAGTGTAGAGTCGTCGGCGTACTAGACTATGGAGGCTAGTTGGGTTGCAGAGCTGAGTTTATTGGTAAATACTGTAAAGAGTATGGGTCCAAATATGGATGCCTGGGCTACCCCTACAGAGATGGGAAGAGGGGAAAGTGCATTATTTCATTTGGTGGCTTGTTGGCGGTTAGCGAGGTAGCTGTGGAATAAGCACAGGGCAGATGTACTGAGATCATAGGATGATAGTTTGTTGATTAGGATTTGTTTGGACACTGTGTCAAATGCTTTTGACATATCAAGGAATATGGATGAGACAATCTGACTTTCATTTATTAGACTTTGGATGGTGTTTGTAAAAGACAGTAGGGCAGTGCATGTGCTATGCTTTGGCCTAAAGCTATGATGAGTGGGTGAAAGGAGGTTGAGATTGAGGAAATGAGTAAGGAGTTGGGAGTGGATGGCTTTTTCTAAGATTTTGGCTAGAGGGGAGAGGATGGCTATAGGGCAGTAGTTTGATAGTTCTTTAGAGGGACCCGACTTTATGTAGGGGGGTGATGTGAGAAATTTTCCATAGATAGGTGGCATATTTTTCTGAGACTGATCGGTTGATCAGTATAGATATGGGATAGGCAACTGAGGGTGCTGCTATTTTAAGGAATTCATTAGGTAGTTGATCTGCTGCTAGTCAACAGGGTCTGAGTTTGGAAAGATGTTTTCTAATGTAGCTAGTTTGTACTTCGCTAAAGGAGAAGGGGTCTGGGTAATCAGAGGAGACAGAGGGTACTGTAAGGGGGTGTGCAGTGTGGTTGTCTAGGAGTGAAGCAATAGTGCTTATAAAGTGTATGTTAAATTGTGTTGCTACTGTGCTAGCTGAATTGCAGGTAGAAGGTGGGGGGGTTGGGGTATGGCCTGGGTTTAGGAGGGTATTTATGTTTTGTCATATTTCTCGGGGGTTGTTTTGGTGGATTTTTTGACAAGATAGGAAGTAGTTTTGCTTGTCTAGTTTTATTTGTTTCTTAGCCTGGTTTCTAAGCAGCTGATAAGTTGTAAGGTTGGTACTATTCTTGTTGGTGTGGTAATCTAACCAAGCCCTGTCTCTGCATTTCAGAATCAATTTTGTATCTTTTGTTAGCCAGAAAGTGTGCTTAGGTTTTGTTCTTATTTTTCTAATGGGTGCTAGTTTATTTAGTATTGTAAGAAAGGTATTGTTAAAATAGTCTACAGCCTGATCAAGTGGGAGGTTTCTAAGTGGGGGCCAGTTACTTTGCTGTAGTAGTAGTAGGTTGAAACTGGAGGGGGAGATTTATTTTTTATTTCAAATCACTTTGTATAGTGTGTCAGTCTGTGACTGTAAATGCTTTCTGTACAGAATGGTTGGACAGTGGTCACTGTGGGAGTCAGGAAGGCAGCCCAATACGTAGCCTAGGTTGGGTTTGTTAGTATTCAGTCTAGTGTAGACTGCTTGTTGGTGTGCTTATCTATTCTGGTTGGACAAGAAATCATTTGGGTGAAGGTGAAAACATTTAGGAAATTGGAGGGAGTTGCAGGAGTGCAAATCCAGGTTGAAGTCTCCTAGGATAATAGTTTCTTGATTAAAATCAAATGACGCCCAGAGAGTATATTTTCAATGATGGGTAGGTTATTGCCTGGGGGGAGGTACATGGTTATGATAATAATAGTTTTGTTGGGGTTTATTACTAGGCGTGTTGTCAAAATTTCTGAGTTGGGTAGGTCAGGAGGGGTACAGTTCAATTGTTCCAGTTGAAGAGTGTCTTTACACATAATGGCTACACCACCACCCCATTTGTTTGGTCTGTCTAACCTTATTATGTTGTAACCATTAGTCATTATGTCTTTGTATTTTATGTGTAGCTTTAACCAAGTTTCTGTAATTGTTGCAATATCTGGTTGATAGGTGTTTAGGATGGCATGGTTAAAGTTGATGAGTAAGTCGGTGTTTTTGGTTTTAGGAAGTGGAGGAAGGGGGTGCTAGGTAGTAGTATGATGATTTGGAGTTGGAGGAGGTTTGGGAGGAGAAGCACGTAGGTAAGTTGAGGGGGGAGAGTGTGGACCTGAATTTGGGTGGATGTCTGCATGGAGTTTAATTTGTGATGCATTGTGTAGAAGGAGTTGTTTAAGTTTATAGGTAAGTTTTACGTATTTGGCATTTGTAGTTTTATTGCCATGACAGGGCAAGTGTTTTAAAGGTAGTAGGAGAGAGGTAGGTGTGTTGAGAAGATGTGAGCCAATGTTAGTATAAGCGTGGCTGTGATTGTTTGTGGGAGCAAGAGGGAGAGTAGGTGAGTGGAGGGCAGTGACAGTGAAAGTGTGGAGGGAGGTGGAGTTGTGGCAGAGGTAGAGCAGGTGGATTAGTAGAGTACTGGTTAGAAGGGAGATGAGAAAAGACATAGTGAGAGGTAGTTACTGAGTAGTTGGGGGTGTGTTGGTGGGAGGAATTTTGAGAGGAGTGGATTGGGTGGAGGTAGTATGGGTGTGGTCTGGCTAGGTATAAATCTGATGAAAGAGAGGGTGGGTGGAAATAGGGGTAGGGTAGGGGAGCAGAGTGAGCCCAAGCTTAGCGAGGGCAAAATGGAGCTGGCTAACCCCAGCTGGATATGTGTGCCAATCAGAAACAATCAGCCACTTAGAGCCAGTTTGAGACAGTATTTTACCGTTAAGGTAAAGTTTGGATACTTTGCTTTATTTCTTTTAGAAATTAAATAGGAAGACACTAGAGAAATGTCTGCTACTGCGATAGCTCGTAGTGCTAACATTAGTAGATGTTTGCTGTTTTCCTTCTTTTACTTCTTCCAATTAGTGTAGGAGTTTCTAATGACACTAGCAGCTATTTTCCTTTTATGTTTAAAATATCCTCTGTTTTCTGCCTTATATTTCTTAGTCAGTTTAGTGTAGAAGGTTTAGCAGTGGTTACACAAAGTAGTTTTACAAACTAATACCTTACTTATGGCCAACTATGAATGCCAAAAATCAAGTTAAGAGAATCCTAGGCTAGCTGCAGTTTAATCGCTCTGGGCTGTGTGTGCTAGCGTGATTTCTTATACCGAGGGAGAGTGTATTATGGGGAAACAGGAATGAAAATAGAAGAGAGACTGGAGGGACAATCTACAGGACATCTCTGGCAGCATGCTCACTACGATATTTGTCATGGAATTTAACAGCAAATTTCCAACAATCTCTTTATGCACAAGCACATAATTAGTTGACAGTTTCAGCGTGCTTTTCAGGGTAATATGCACAAGACCCATTTAGTGTTGTCTGCAGTTTAGCAGTTTTATTAGCACTGGTCTGCTTATGTATTGGAGAGGCTGACTTTAATGTGGATACAGTAGTGGAGCACACTACACCAGCTGGATGCTCGGTGGATTGGGGAAATATAGAATTGCCAACAAAAGATAAACATGTGGAAAATAAAGACTGATGAAGTGAAAGAAGATAGAAAAACATGGTACAAAAATATTATATGAAAATATTATTGTGCTAATCCAAAATGCTCCAAAATAAAAGATCAAAACAATTAAAGAAAGAAAGAAATAGTGTAGTCATAACGTTGAATGTCAAGAACTTTTTACAGATATTGGAAATTAAAAAATATCAGTAAAGGCAAATATCCCCTTCAAAAAGAAAAGTGAAAGAATATATTAGTATTGTGGTGAAGAATAAACAACAGAACATGGCTTAAAACTGTGGACTAAATTACATACAGAAATTGTTTTTTTTTGGAAATTTTAAAAGTAGAGATAGTATAAATATGGACATGATTGAATATGGTTAATATAAAAGTAGAAGTAAAGACTCAAAACTGAATTTGGATAAAAAAGTGTTATGTAGTATGGACATTATGGAATAAGAAGATTAATGAAAGTATGTTTAAAGGAAACTGGGCATTGTCATTAATATTAAAAAAGATTAGACTATAGTTATGGAAAAATGAGTGGGCTGAATAAAGGAAAATGTATATATGAACAATAGTTTGATATGTAGGAACATGAAAATGAAAGTCACTTTAAACAATTGTATTAATTTGCAAACATGTATGTATAATTATGTATTTAAATATGTATATAACGTACAAAGACATAAATAAATAAAAGACCCCTACTCTTTTCAATATATGCAATGGGATCTTTACGGACACCTAAGCTACTACTAACTCATGTATGTATATATGTATGTATGTAGATGTTTGAGTATATTCACAGTTACACTAAAGTCTCTCAGAACTACCTGCTTGCAGTACACCAAACATCCGGCTTAAGTTCAAAAACTCTGCATCTTCTCCCTCCATGCCTGGTGGAGTCTCTCCCACCAAATCATCAGGATGTCAGTGGTATAATAGGCCCCATATTAACTTACTTCTTGTTTTGGTTAGTAAAAATATGAAAGATGTATAAATCAAAATCTGCCCTAGTGGGACTAGTCTCCGTGGGAAATATCCCAGCCAAACAGCCCCCAAGCTGCCATTACAGGTTCTATGCCAACCATGAGGAATGGAGGTGTCTAAGAAGGAACCAAGGAGTAAAGTGGACTAGTGTATTCACCCCAACCCAAGGATGTCCAATAAATACAAATAAAGGATGGTGGGAAGAATGCAACAGTGAATATATTCAAACATCTACACTATATTAGTTTCCTAAAATATCTGCACTTTGTTCATTATAATTTTCACTGTTGCAAAAAAAGATTCCTAGGAAGACTTCTAGAACTTAGAGAGTGGATAATGTCTAGCCCTTGCCATAACTTGTAGACAGCAGTCCTGTAAAATGCTAAATGCCTCCCTGACCCTGGATGCAAAGCCATGGCTATAATTCTTTGATATTTTATGAATAATTGACCATGTAGCTGCTTCAGGGGTGACTTGTGTGTTGACCCCTCTCAGAAAGGTAGTAGTTGCTATAGCAAACCTAGGGAATGGACCCTAATATGCCCAGGTACAGTCTTGTAATGAAAAAAGTGTCAGAAGCAGATACAGTAGGCTATACATCTTAAAAAAGTTATCAGTCTCCCCATCTTTCTGCCTAAAATTATTCCTGTTCTACTAGATAGATATGCAGCCTGCAAAAAATAATTTTCAGTGTAGACAGTATACAAGACTGCCACTAGGCTTGCAAAATTGCCCTTTCCACTTAGTCTCAAAAGTCGTCTGTTTCTCCATCTTTCTGCATAAAATTATCTCTGTTCTGTTAGGTGGATTTGTAGCCAGCAAAAAATAATTTCAGTGCAGAAGTCTGTCACTAGGTAAGGTGCTAAAATCATCTGTACCACTGAACTTGCAGCCAATGCTTCTGTTAAAGAAAAAGGACACTGCATATGTTAATGTACTTCAGGCTTGTTAAAGTCATTTTACTTTAACATATATGGCTTCCTGCCCATGAGCAGTTCATCCTGGCTTTAATTTATGGCTATCTTATCCATGAATAACTTTCTCTGCTCCACTGTCCTGTGGAGTTACTCACACTATTTTCCTAAAACAACTCACACTGTTGATTAAGTCTTTTCTTACATTTATTGTCACAGATTGTTTTTCTTGGGCTAATACCTCCAATTTCTGAGGGGAACTAACCTGCTCCATTCACCCTCACTATGCTCAGGTTCACTATGTTTCCCAGCCACATCCCAATTCCCACTCACCCCCTCTTTATCTAAATTTATATAGAGCATATCCCCTTCTTCATTCCTATCCCCTCCTCTTCTTAAGTAGCCTCACCAACCCTTGCTACTGCATCAATATCGAATAGCATTCACACAAACCCTTTAAAATCTTATGTCACCCTCCCTCCACACATATTTTTCTCTACTTACTCACTTAATGTACTCTTCTCTATTGTTTTAACTTTACGGTCTATACTCTAATTCTCCCTTTCTGCCTTGTATAATATTCACTTCCTCCTCATCAAGGCCTTCTTCAATATTAGCCTTCCTTTACAATATTGACAAAAAACATAATACCAACAAACATTTTATTATTCATATCACCCACTTAATCATTCTACTAATACTTCCTTTAATTCACAATTTCATCCTACCACAGTGTGGTATATGCTATGTTTCAATAACTGACTATACTCTATTAAAATCTTAACCTTTCTCCATTTCCAAAATAAGGGACCATCCTGCCTTGAATCTCCAGCAAGCCATTTCTACTCTCATCTTTTTCCCATCATCTTTCTCCTTAAGCACCTTTCCTTTTCATTCAACTATAATCTTCCCTTATCGACTCCATAGCCCTCTCTATCTACTATGTTATCATTTTACATCTTCATATCATGTCACCTTACTATCTACCATGGTGCTCTCACACTTTATTCACACTCACACATCACCAGCCACCCTACCTATACTCATGCTAAACCCTCCTTTATATCTATTTCCTCAAATTTAATGCCCAACTTTTTACACCTTTTCAAATACAAAATATCTAGACAATCAGTATACTTTGACATAACCTTGAATAAATTCATATACTTTATTTAAAAATTAACTAATCCTAATCCTCACTTCTCTAAAAAGCATACTTTGGGGTGACGTACATCCCCGGCCCCTCAGCCTCATCTTTCCACCATCCTCTGCCCCTAATTCCTATACAGCACCCACAAACCTTTTCCTTACTTCCATTAACATTTGTAGTATTCTAAACAAAGTTACAGACTTACATGTATAGTTTCTTCAATACTCACCAGAAATTACTGTCATTAGCGAAACATGGCTAAAACCCAACATAAAAGATTCTGAAATTCTATCCACTGGCTACAATATAATCGTATGTGACAGACTACACAAAAAGGGGAGGCATTGCAGTCATATATAATAACTGTCTAAGTTTCCCACCCCTCAAAATTAACATACCAACCTTCCAAAATGCAAAACTTGTTATATCTCTTCTCAATGTTAATATACATAAGAAGCTTTGTATAGTTTCTGTCTACATACTACCAAGTAATAATTTTAGCGTATTAGAATAAATTCTTTGTTGGATAACTACTGAAACAATTCTCTTAGGTGATGGAAACATTAACTGGTTATCTATGACATCTAACACCCCAACTACTAGTCTTAACTTGTATGAGTTCAAACAGCTGATCTCTTCTCCTACTCTACTCAACAAAGTGAATCATAACAATTCTATCCTGGATACTTGCCTCTGACCCCAGCAAGTATGCTCTCTCGGGGCTACTGCCTGATTCCATTAGTGACCCTCACCCTATACTCACCAATAAAAAAATTAACCACCTGCTAAAAAGTCATAAATACAGAATTACCAGAAATCTTTCTAACTTTCATACTGATACACACAATGACCTACTAAAATCCCTCAACTGGTCTCCACTCAAAACTCTAGCCCTAACCGAAGCTGTCAACAAACAAATTCAACAATATATTCATAAATACTTTAATACCCTTGCCCCCATTAGAAATAAAAGAGTAGAAAATACTCAAACCTCCTGTCTGTCTCATTCTACCAGAAGTCTCATGCAAAAATGTGACAAAGCATGGAAACAATGGCACAAAGATAAAGCCCCTCAACACTTACATCTATTTTAAGAGTTGTCCAACCTTACCAAGAAGCAAATTCACCTAGGCAAAAGAAATGAATACTCTGATCCACAAGATAACCATAAAAAAAAATCCAAAGAAACTCTGGAGTTCAGTTAAGAACATTTTTCAACCTGCCTCTCCTTCCTCACCAACCCCCCATCAGGACTTGTCTTCCTCAGAAACAACAACGAAATTTAACTTTTTCTTCATCAATATCATTGTCCCTCTTACCTCTAGCCATCCCCAACCATTTAATATACCTCAAAACTCTACTAGTCCTGACATCTATTCCTTGAATCTCCAACCTGTCTCCACATCATATGTTAAATATCTATTAAAGGAACTTAAACCTCGTTCTCCTTCTGCTGATGATTTCCATGCTGAATACCTTAAGCTCGCTGCAGACTCTATAGCATACCTACTTTCAATTCTCATTAAAAAGTCTATTTAAGTCCCTGCCCTGTGGAAAAAAAATCTTTATTATTTCCCTCCATAAGGTCAGCAGGACTAAGACAGAATATGTGTGTGTGAATGAGAGGGAGGATAGAGGAATGGTGAGGATACAGGGAGTAGAGTTGGCGAAGGTGGATGAGTTTAAGTACTTGGAATCAATACTTCAGAGTAATGATGAGTGTGGAACAGATGTGAAGAAGAGAGTACAGGCAGGATGGAGTGGGTGGAGAAGAGTGTCAGGAGTGATTTGTGACAGACGGGTACCAGTAAGAGTGAAAGGGAAGGTCTACAAGAGGGTAGTGAGACTAGCTATGTTGTATGGGTTGGAGATGGTGGCATTGACAAAAAGGCAGGAGTCAGTGCTGGAAGTGGCAGAGTTAAGATTTGCACTGGATATGACAAGGATGGACAGGATTTGGAATCAGTATATTAGAGGGCCAGCTCAGGCTGGACAGTTTGGAGACAAAGTCAGAGAGGCGAGATTGTGTTGGTTTGGACATGTGCTGAGGATAGATGATGGGTATATTGGGAAATGGATGCTAAGGATGGAGCTGCCAGGTAAGAGGAAAAGATGAAGTCCTAAGATAAGGTTTATGGATGTGGTGAGAGAGGACATGCAGGTGGTTGGTGTGACAGAGCAATATGCAGAGGACAGGATGAAATGGAAACAGATGATCCACTGTGGTGACCCCTAATGGGAACAGCCGAAAGAGAAGATTTCCCTCCATAAGGGAGGTAACTCCTCTGAAATCTCTAACTTTAGACCAATTGTCATCTTTTCCTCCTTTTCTAAGATCTAGGAAAAGTATATTCATAAGAAACTTCTCCAGTACTTCTTGCAAAATGATCTCCTAACTCCAACACAACATTATTGCGGACCAGGTCATAGCACTACTACTGCTCTCCTTAACTTTTCCGACACCATTAATAAGACTAGAGACCAAGGAAAGTTTATCTGTTCTGTATTTCTCAAAAGCATTTGACACAGTGTCACATGAGAAACTTTGGACGCAAATGTCCTGTATGGGCCTTTCCAAACCAACTAATCTAAGATTCTTTGACTACCTTTCGGAAAGCTTTCAATCTGTCAAATGTCTCTCTTCTTTCTCTCCTTTTCTATTAGCTAAAACAGGTGTTCGTCAATGCTCTATTCTTGGGTCCACTGTTCTAATATTTTTATCAATAATCAATAACCTATGCACCTCCTCTCAGAAAGCTTGCTTTATTTAGTATACAGATGATTCAACTCTCATTTGCTAATATGACAGCCCACAACTACAATCCATGATACAAAATGCATTAAACTCATTCAAACAGTGGTTACATCAAAACCAACATTTACTTAACCCCTAAACTTCCACGTTACATCTTTAAATAATACAGATATCAAAGTAGTTACCTATACTAAATTGCTTGATGTCACCATAGATCACAGTTTAAAGTTTAATCTTCACATACAAAACTGTATAAAAACAACTCACCAAAAGCTAAAACTACTATTACAGAGCAAAATAAATAAATAAATAAATCCATATTCCTTCTAGTTCCCTAGCTATCAATTAACTTTTGCCCTCTCTTCTCTATGGTTCACCTCTTTTGACTAACATCCAGATCTTTCTTAAATCACAACTGGAGCAAAGCTGTAATAAGATAGATAAATCACAGCTAACCAGCCACATAAAGCTCATCATTGATGTGCACTATGGGCTCTCAACTAGTTAGAACTCCCACATCAGCAAGCCCATGCACAGCTTCTTCTAAGCCATAAAGTATTATATAACCCCTCCACCTACCCTTCTATCTCCTCAGTCATCACTATCTCACAAAAAATCTATAAACCAAAAAAAAGTATGGGGCAAAGTTTTACTCTCATTGCAAATCCAAGCTATGGAAATTCAGTTAAAACTTTATCAAACCTCCATGTATGTAAGTCCTGTCTCAAAGGATTTCTCACTCATAGCCATGCCCATGCACCTCACCTATATTAACAAACACTTTACATTCTTACTAACCTAACCTTTCATTATACTAGCTAGATCTTTCAACAACTGCCCTCTCACTACTCTTAGGGTGGATTTGCATATTTTTATTTTTATTTCCTAGCATAGTAGACTATACTTCTATTACTTTTGAATATACTGTCTTATTTAATCACCTTTTTTATTTTTATATCACTGGTGTCTCCTTGTGCTTTACTGTATTCTATGCATTCCATTACCAAACTGAATGTATATATGTTTTTTTTATTACATTTGTACTAGTGTTTTATTTGATGTCATTCACTCTCCTGAGTTTTTCTCCCCTGGTGTTTGCTAAAAATGGGTATTTATTACCCAGTCTGAGTTTCCTGGTAAACAAATGTCAATAAATAAATAAATAAGTCAAATACTGTTTACTCACTGGTTTTCACTCCCTGCCTTCAGAAAAGGAAATGAACAACTGGCTTGATTTTCTGATATACGTTTTTCCATCCAAATAAAATCTCAGTTATCTCTGTACATGTAAAGAATGCAATATCTTTGCCTCTTATTCTGATGGGTTGAGAAATAAAACAGGGAAGACAACAGCATGATTTAAGGATAATTCTGTCACATCCTTAAGCATGAAATATGGGTTAGAATGCAGGGGTAACTGTCACTGGGGAATCTCTCTTCATACACATCTATTTGTACATGGAGGCCTTCAGGTCCAAATTCTTTTAGCAGAAATCACTGCCACAAACAAAGCAGTCTTTCAGGAAATAATAATATCTTCTAACTACACTAAGCAAGTCTTCTGTAGTTAGAAGATAAATTTCTGTATAAATTTCATCTACTATATATAATATGTTTCCTATTATGTTACTGTATACATTTTTTCATTTTTATACTATATTATACTTTTGTAACTAATTACTGCCATTACTTCACTTTCTGTAATGTCTGGAGCTTTTCTCCCCAGAACTCTGCTGAAAACAGACACCAGTTGTCCAGCCAGATTATCATGGTAAACAAATATTAAATAAATAAATAAAATACATTTATAGGGTGCAGAACAAATGGTGCAAGACCATCAAAGTGAGTTTTTATAACTCATAGCTCAGATCCTATAGTGGAATGATTCTCTCTCTTTCTCTAGTACAAGACCCAATTAAGGAACTCTTTTTACTGTTAATTAGGAATAAAGTGGTTGGTCCCACAACAGATAAGCTGTTATATATAGGACATGCACATCCAGTGAGGCAAAGAATATCTCTGTTTCATAAATGTCTAGCAGGTAGGTGAGGATCACAAATGCTGGTGCTGTATTTGTGCCCCGGCCTCAGTTACAGCATGAAGCAATACTCCTTTCCATTTATATAAGTGTGATTTACTTGTATTAGGTTTCGTAGATTCTCTAATAATGTAGAACATGTACTCTCAAACCACATGCCTAAAAGGGATGAATACTAATAAATAATCCCAACTGTTAGCCCTTACGTCCTCAGGCCAAGGTGAATTGGTGATCTTTGCTCTGTGTTAAGAGGTCTACATACTGAGACAGCAAGACTGGTTATGACTTTACTAGGCTCACTAGAAGTAAGACCCAATGCTGCAAGAAACAGAAAGGAGCTATTCCCAGAATTTTAGATCTGTTCGCCATTATCTTCTCCAATACTCTGGGAATTTCAAGTACTGGATGAAAGGCATAGAAAACTAGACATCCCTAGATTATGGAAAATGTATCTCTTGTCCAAGCTGCAGTTGTTAGTATCCCAATATAAACTTCCTTAGCTGTCTGCTGTCTGAAGAAGCAAAAAGGTCTATTTCTGACACTTCCCACCTGAACACAAAGTCCAGAAATGCATATCTATTTTGCAACCACAGATGGTCTTCACATTTATGTTCTGCTTGCAGGAGCGGCCTTAGGTCAACTGGTGCCCAAGGCAAAAGGGCTCCACAGAGCCCCCTCCACAACACTTGGTGGCCCCCATCCTGGTCTACCTACACTAAATAAATACTAGAAAAGCGGCCCTGCTAGAGTGGCGCCCTAGGCAGCTGCCTAGTTGGCCTATGCCTAATGCTGGCTATGTCTGCTTGGCTGGTCTCACAAAGCATTTTCCTGACATAGAAAGTACAATGCCCTGAGGGTAAAAGCATTCTCCTGGCCTAGACCCTATTCACACTTCTCTAGTCTGCACAGATTATTTTATTTATTTTTATTTCATTTGTATTTGTTATATAGGGTAGAGCACAGATATCCATGGACCTTTTTCATACTCAGCCTGGAAGTGCTGTCTGTTAAGTGACTTGCTCAGGGTCACATAGGCAATTGAGGCTGAGGGAATTAAATCCTGGCACACTGGACCATAGGAAATTGCTCTTTAATAGCTCCATAATCTTATGGGTTCATTGAGTTTCTGCCTGCCTACTGATATGTCAAATGACTGTGGTGGTGTTTGCGAGTATATTCAAGGTTTGTTGTTACCAAACAGCTATAAATTCCTTGATGGCCAGAATGACTGCCACAATTTCTTTTATGATGAAGTGTTTTTTTTGTTTTGTTTTTTTCTGAGAGCACTGTCCCAGGTTATTTTATATCCTCAGGTCCACAGTGTCTGCACCCCAGGCTGTGTTGGAAAAATCTGTAGTGATGGTCTAGGTGCTCAGAGTTAGTTTGAAGTGTACCATCGGACTAAGGGGTACACGGTTAGCCAGCATGAATGTTCTTTTTATGTAAGGTAACGGATTCACTATACAATCTCGAAATACTGAAATGTCGAATTTCAGTATTTCGAGACTGAATAGTTGAAAAACCACATACACGAAAACCCACAATCATGAACACTACAATCGCGACCATTCACACACACACACACACACACACACACACACACACACACACACACACACACACACATACACACACAAACCAGGACATAATCACACACACACATATACACCTACCTAACTAAACAAACATAACAACACACACAAACACACTTAACCTACCTATAAGCAGGGGGGCAAGACCCCCTGCACCCCCCATGTTGGGGCTGCAACACCCAAACCCCCCTTCTTATATATTCTAACTCCGAGGTCGCACTAAACACACAAATGCACAAAAAACACCACCGCACACACTCACACACACTAAAATCCCTACCCATTATCCTCAAACTCACAACACTTACCTGAAACCCCAGATAAATCCACAAACTGCACCACACATCACGAACGCGACACCACAATAGCGTCAGATTCGACATTTGCGGATTTGGCATAGTGTAGTTTCGGTTAACTGCACTTTCCACTATTTGGTTTCAACGTACTTAATTTCGACATTTCAGTACGTCGAGATTGTCTAGTGTATCCAAGTTAACAGGGTAATGGGTCACTGGACTAAGTGAGCATGCTGGCATCATCTACTCCTGCTGTACCATTGTAGCCTTCTCATGTGCCACCCTTCCAGTAGTACTATGCCATGTAAACAAGTACTTTGTAGAATTCCTTTAGTATGATTGGATTTTGTTTGGTGACTGAGTGAAGTGCTAAGACAGAAACACTACCTTGTCTCAGGAGAGGAAGGCTCTCTGCTATGTGCCTAGCAGTGACTCTAATAACAGTACTTGCCTTGGAGTAGGAGGCAAGTAAAACATATCCAAGAAGACAAAATGACTAGAAGTATGACAGGGTAAACTGTACAACCCTCTGTATTTCCTATAGAGACAGAGAGATTGCTTGTATAAGACAGTCACACAAACATGGAGAGATGTGAATGCCCTTGCTTCTGCAATAAAAAATTCTTGGAGCCAGGTACTTTGTAAATAACCTGGGTGTGGTAGACAAGCCAAAAGTCAAGAAGATAAACTGGTAATAGGAACTCCCTGCTTCAAGCCTCAGGACTCTTCTTGGCTGGGGTCATGTGCAGGCAGGCTTTCTTTAGCTCCAAAATGACCACATTGGCTGGTGAAAAAAGACAGGCACTAGGCTCTAAGGTTAGCATGTTTTGGAACATTTTATAATCATGTTGAAATGGGCCACAAGAGTTTCACTTTTCTAATAATGAAAATACTCTAGAGCAGAATCCTGTACCTTGTTTTAGTACTTCTTCTAAGGCCCAGAGACAGGAGGTCTTTCATCAGGTGAGACCAGGTGTACTTTGTTCTTAGGTACTAGCAGAATGCTTGAAAACTTTGGTCTGACTTGAAAATGTCATTTGTGGCCCTAACTTAGAATCTGTTTGATGTGTATTTTGAGTAATGATATGCCACTGAATATAAGGAGTCTCAGTCTGCCCCTCTTCTTACAGGAAAAAAAATGGCATAAGGGGGGTTTGGAGGGGGGAACAGGTTGAGGTAGGTTTTGGGGAGTGGGGAAGATTAAGCTTGTCTGTGTAATAGTCTTGAGGGCCCCAAGTTTTCTTTTGGTCTGCTTGACATGTTTTCTTGTAGCAACCATTACTCCTGTTTATGGTTTGATCAAATCTTGATTATGGTAGAGAGGTCAGAATTTAGTAAGATAGAGGTGATCTCTGCCTAACATACAAAGCTATGTCAAACCCAGAGCTGATGGACATGCTCCACTTAAAGAAATCCCAATCCCTCCGAGCTACATGCTCTAGGGACCTAAACCTTGTCATTACAATAAACAGAACATGTCGGAGAGATAGATTCCTGTCCCAGAGACTTCCCATACTCTGGAATAAACTACCTATCTATATCAAACAAGGCTCCTCAATAGCACTCTTCAAGAAAAATCTTGATGATTGGATGGGAAATAGGAAATTCACCCCGGGGATCACCTCTGTGGCTCTGCTCGACAGTGGCACAGGAAAATAATGGCAAAAGTCAGGGTACCTTTTTGGCTGGGCTTGTATAGGTCCCAGGGCCGATAGCCTAGTACCTACCTATGAACCTATAAGTGCAAACAGATTTTCAGGACAACATATCTGTTGCTGTACAACATATTTTTCCATGTAAAAATATATAAAAAGGAGAACAATAGTATTTTGGCAATTTAACATTTTGAGGAAGCAATAAATGTAGCCATTAATTGTGTAGGAAAATGGAAGGTGGAGTTTGATAAAAAAGTGTGATTCTTATCTGATGGCATAGAAGAATTAGCAGATTAAGAATCTATGGACTTTAAATTTTTATGCTAATACAATAGTGCAATGTACATTCCCATGGACTTTTTCACTACATGCATATATTTAGAAGACCTTTCCTAGTAGGCATAAAATTGATTAAGGTTTAATGGTACTTCATACAGGACATATACGATAACCAGACTAATGAGGAGTATGAGGGAGGGTTATAGATATTATGTGGCTTACAGAAAGCTTGAATTAGATCTGAGGTTGGTGAGATAGCTGTAGAAAAAGGTACTGAGAGAAAAAGGAATGAAAAACTGATTACTTTACAATAGATGGATTTAATTTGAGAAGGAGTCTAATTCCTGTTGTAGTAGAGAGTGAGTACCTGTTCAACAATCAAAGTTTAGAAGGTACTTTCCATGCTGGAATGTATGGACACCACAGCTGAATAAATCTTAGGTATGTATGGGAATCATGGACTGAGTTAAAGTCATCTGCTTTCCTAGCAGATTGGAGATGGGAATTTGTCTGAAAGGATGCATTAACCAGTGTATCTTCCAGTAGTTCCATGACTATAGAAATGGCTAATGACTTAGATTCATACAGGCCCCCAAAACACCTGACCCTAAAATAATAGTTATTATTACTAATTGATATTTCTTTACTTTTTTAAAAAAGCTTTCAAATCAAACAGGTCGGTAATTGCTTTACAGTTCTTTACACATTCTAATTAATCCTAATTAGTGTTTACCAACAATGATGTGTTTTCATCCTGCTGGTATATTAACTCATTCAGGCTTATTGTGCCTTTCTGTATACTTCCAGTTAACATGTATAGTTCATTATGATGTCCAGATCTTTCATGGATCTAACTTTTTAGCTTATCAAGTTATAATAGGCAGGGTTAGACAGAGCAAGGATGTATTAAACAAATGACACTAAGACTGTTAATCTAGGATGTCCTACAGTAGAACAGCCTTGATTATCTTATGCTTTTTAAGTTGATTTTTCAGAAAATGCTGCGGAATGCAAGGATGTGTGTAGGCTGTAAGAGGTGCAATATTCCACACCACAAAGGTATTCATGAGTTAACATTAATGCAGGACATCTGGAGGTGGTTGCACTTAGCTCTGTTGTGCAGAAAGGTAAAGTCCTGACTCTAACCCAGAGGATTGGATTAGTGGAGGATCAGGACAGGTGGGGCTGGTCTTGATTGACTTACGCCAGCTTACTGATCCCAGGGGAGGGACAATATAGGGGCACACACTTGGGCACTTGAGTGTGGACTTGACAATCTCTGACACTCAGTAAGTCATGGAGGTTAGGGGTATGCAAGGTGTACTATCTACAAAGGGGGTAGAGAACTGGCTAAGTCAGACATGGAAGCATGGACAATACACCACAGAGCTCACTGCATGCCAATCACTTGATCAACACGTGCAGTAGCAGAGAAAGTGTTACACTACAGCAGCAGTACAGTGTTCCCTCATGATGCCTCAGTCTCTTCATTGTATTTATTTATTTATTTGACATTTGTTAACTGAGAAAGTCAGACTGGGTCAGGAAGCCATTTTCAGAGGTAAAACAGTAATAAAAAAGTATAAAAGTATTAAATGTACATGTGGGAATGTAGATTACTATAAGTTACTAGGCAGACAACTAGTATATATTTACAATATAGCCATGGGGAGAAAAATTCACAACACTAGACTTTGAAAACAAGAATACAGAAATACAAGTTTTATACAGTTAGATTTTCAACTACAATGATTTTTAGGTAGACTGATGGTACACAATTAGAAAAAGGGATTAAATTAAAAGAGTTAACTAATATAAATCAGTGAGACTAGCAGTTCATTTAAAGAGAATATGGGGAAGGTTAATATTCGTAGTCAAGTATCAAGTTCTTAGTCATGTATCAGTAGATTTAGCTGCTTTGACTTTTGAAGACATGTCTATGAGGAGGTGATAGAAAAGAATGAAATGGGGGTGCAAAGGTAAAGCAGATTAATTAGTAAGGGAGGAGTATGGATGCATAGAATCCCACATCCACAACATGATCTGAAATGTGACCGGGTCCTGTTTGCTAACTGATATCCTAATGTTGGTTTTAACTGGGACTGGTTGCCCATTGGTCCCACATATGTCAGTTTAAGTGCAGGAGAGGACAGGACGGTTTGTAGACCCAGTGAAAGAGGAGAGACACTACGAGGAGCTGATACACGTGAATATAATTTTACTGAAAGCAAAGATCTAAGAAAAATCTTTGTACAGGATATTGAAAGTGGCAATCTCAGTTTACACAACTAGTTGCAATAGATAATCTGCAACAGGTCTATCTCATAAAGCATGTCCATAATTGATTTTGGCATCATTTGGAACTGATTGTTCAACAGACACATTTATGTACCTTCACTAACCAGGGTTCCATGTGAATTACATATACTGCAGCATCTCTTATGCAGAATGCATAGACTGCTACATATGCCACCAATGACTCCAAGCATACACCCACTCCTACATAAAACAATACCATTCTGGTGTATACTTCTGCAACTATTACACCCTGGTAATGCAGTCACTTGTCTGTTGGAGTTTTGGAGGAAAGATTTTTTTTTATGCCCAACATGATCTGAAATGTGCCAGTATCCTGTTTGTTCACTGATATCATAATGTACGTTTTAACTGGGACTAGTTGGCCATCATGTCAAGTATCTCTAGTCAATGTATAGTTTAGAGTATGCTGAAGTTTGATGTCATCTATATTACCACTGATCTAGTTGCACACAGATGGTTAGAGTTGTTTATAACCAATCACTATTACTGCCACCAAACTCTCCTGCACCTGTGGCCTGGAACCTGAGGTGCCACTTGAGTAGTGGCTGACAAACTTCTACTTGTGGTGGATTGTTTTAGTTCATTTTCTGTTAAAACAGCTGTCTAACAGAATTACTCTATCATGTGTTTTGACTTGAACTTTCCCTTATGTGCATTTTGCTACCCAAACATGCACAGTGCTAACAGTCTGTATCTTGCTTCATATGAACTTGTTTTTGAAACGCATGGCCACATTTATCTATGCACACTGGCCATATTCAGTATCAATTGAGTGTTTCTGAATACTACCATAACACCAAGGTTCAGAACAATCAAATTCCAGAAGAAGGAATGAAATAGGAAGAAACAAAAATGCAAGATATGTCAAAGTCACACATGTGGGTCATAACACCCATTATCCCATGTGATGGACACTCGCAAATAAGCATTAACACATTTTAGCAAAAAACTGAAAAGTTCTTATTCAAAATACATCATGATGAATACCTTTACCTGTATTGGTAAATTAAGACTTAAATCTATTTTACTCTGAAGACTGTTACTTTAATAACACTGTAAGCCTGTATTGCAAGTTATAGTTTAGGTTCAGCTTCAGACATTGATTTATGTCACTCTATTTTTTTTTATTGTTTTGGGTCTAAAGAAATTTCTGTCAACCCACATCATCTCAACAATATTTAAGCTTTGCAGCAACAATCTGTTTAACAGACTACATGTGTTTACAAGTAGCTTCTTATCTTCTAAATCCCATAGGATATTGCTGCCTTTAAACTATGGTTCAGTGGTTCCTCTGTTATGTGAAAAATGTAGTGAAGACGTACATCTGAGTATGTCTGGGTTCACTGAATCAAGAGTGCATCAGAGTCAAAGAAAATCAACTGTGGAGCTAAATAAATCTATATTGACTTCTAGCTACTAAGCTTCCATATCATGAGGCCCTCAGGTCAACTCCTGAATGTACTGATGATCGAGAATAATAATACTGCGACAACAAAAACGTCACACAGTACAACAGGCTTCCAAAATATCTCAGCAAACTCAACATTTGTTTGTATGTGGTGGATGGCACAAAATAGTTCTTATATGGTGTGGCTTTAATTTAATTACTTTGCTAACTAATCGTAAAATGTCCATTATTTAATTGAATACACACCCACTGAGGCCAGACATCTCTTAATACAGGCATCCTCGGGAGTCTAGTAAAATCCATTTATTTGCCACTATCACAAAATGTAGAAGCGAGAGCTGTTCTTCAGTTTTGCAGTCACTTACTACAAATTCTGTGTTATAGTGCCCCCAAGTTCCACCAGTATCAAAATATGTTATGGGACATTTGGCCTTTTACATCATCACAGAATGTTTGACTGACATGGTGTAGATTTGTTATGGGTAATCCAAAGCTATGGTATTCATAGACTACATTATATAAGCAATAATAAGGATTTGAACAACATTCACAGCAGTAAAACCAGTACCAGTGAAACCACAGAAAAGAAATTTGTCAACAGTGCCCTCCACAAGGAAGGGAAAGTATTTATAGAGTCCTTTTTAGCAATGAGAGAAAAAATATGTGTGTGGCAGCTGTGTCACTTTCCAGTTTGGGTCACTGTATAGAAGGGAAATGTACGTCATTCTTTAAATACAATATCAGTCTGACATCAATTGTCATTTCATTGTTATACCAGGGAGCTCAGTAATCTCCTGCTTTCTTCACTACTAGTTAAAGTAAGCTACAGATTAGTTTAATATTAGTTATAGTGAGTGACAAGTTATATTGTCTTCATTTCATTTATTTGTATGCTTGTTATTTATTTACTTACAGAATTTCTCAGTGCTGCACATATGCTCTTTTTTGATTGGATATTTAGAATTGCAAAAATAATATGAATTGGTAGATGGAGAATCTACCATGAAAATCACTTATTTTAATAAGATAGTAGGTCACCTGTGAGAAATAATGATTTCCAGCAGACCAACTTTGAACCATGTCAAATTTGTAGAAGTAGTAAGTACACATATATTGTGGCCTATTTTCAACATATTCATCCAAAGCATATATTCATTTGTGGCCCACTACCTAGTCTGTTATGGTGCTCAGCTGTCTCCTTGTAATTAAACGGTTTAATTTTTTTTCAATTCCAGTACCCTATCCGTATTGTGCATTTACAAAGGCTTTTTCTGAAAATCCCCTGCCTCTGTATGCGTAGCCCCTCCCAGAATCAGTTTCCCTTAATATTTTGTACATGGTATAATTACCTGTCATAATTTGCTTTCTTTATAATTAAAGTTTAAATTAGAGGTTTAGTGGTCACAGGCTGACATCCAGCCACAGTTTTACTTAGGCATCTTATGTCCTCACATCCTAACCATATCTGATCATAACTGATCCCCAGTCTGCTTTGCACATCAACAAATACAGCTAATGAACAGCACAGCTCAACCATCACCACTAATTATGGCAGTTGAGTGACATGTGAATTAGAGTTGAATAAGAGTGCACTTGCATTTTGTATGCAGTTCTCCAGATTTTACCCTGCATCTTCTCCTAGGTGTGTAACAATGGCTGTGCTAGTCTCTATAGTTAGTGTAATACTGTGGAAATGTCATCATATTTGCAGCAAGGAACTGGAATAGGAGCATACGATAAAAACCTTATGGGGAAGTAGGAATTTTGTAGCGTGTGCGGACAACTAGACTGACAGAAAATAACTTTTTTTTTTTTAGAATTGGCAATGCAGTCATTGGTAAAAGGTACAGCATGATTAATTTTTTATGGATACTAATCGATGCTAAACATTCCTGACAACTAGAAAGGAAGAAAACATCAACTTCCAAGTTAAACTTGTACTTTAACACCTTTTCCCGCCTTTTCTGAGCTAGAATAGTCCAGATTTCAGGTATTGCTGAATTCTGGGCTTTGGTATAAGTTCCTGTGTTGCTCATATCCTTACTTGGATAGAAGGAAGCTTCTCTGTTCACCAGTGAGAGTGGGGAGCTTTGAGCAGCCTATCTGTCCCTGGAGGAGTGGTCTCAGCTCAGAAACTAGTAGTTTATTGGCTGTTTTGGGCTAATTCCTAGCTCTTTCACATTCCCTGCCTTAAAACCCACTTTTGCGCGGTTTTGCGCTTGTTTCCAACTCAGCACAGCCCCTCGTGGTCCTGCAGAGTGGTACAAGCAGCAAAGAGACGAAAAAGAGTGACTTTTACCAGATAAAGTATTTTTTTCTCTGCCTTTGCATTAGTGACTGCTTATTCTCGCCGAAAAGCGAGTTTCTAACTGCTCTACTACATTTAAAAAGCTTGTTATTGCATTTACTACATTTAAAAAGCTTGTTATTGCATTTTTTCTGTACCTGCACTTTAAAAGTTGTTTTTTGTGTTAATTTAACTGTTTAGGCTACTCACTCAAGTGCACTAGCCTGTGTAAAGCATTTACATTGTTTTCCTGTTAATTTCTGCTACTGTTTCTGCAAAAAAGAAAAAAAAGAAAAATATATATCCTTGTTTCCTGCCTTTTCTGAGCTAGAATGGCTCAGATTTCAGGTTTTGCTGAATTCTGGGCTTTGGTATAAGTTCCTGTGTTGCCCATATCCTTACTTGGATAGAAGGACGCTTTTCTGTTCACCAGTGAGAGTGGGGAGTTTTGAGTAGCCTATCTGTCCCTGGAGGAGTGGTCTCAGCCCAGAAACTAGTAGTTTATTGGCCGTTTTGGGCTAATTCCTAGCTCTTTCAAGTTCCCTGCCTTAAAACCCGCTTTTGCAGTATTTTGTGCTTGTTTCCAACTCAGCACAGCTCCTCGTGGTCCTACAGAGTGGTACAAGCAGCAGAGAGACGAAAAAGAGTGACTTTTACCAGAAAAAGTATTTTTTCTCTGCCTTTGCATTAGCGACTGCTTATTCTCGCCAAAAAGCGAGTTTCTAACTGCTCTATTACATTTAAAAAGCTTGTTATTGCATTTACTACATTTAAAAACTTATTGCATTTTTTCTGTACCTGCACTTTAAAAGTTGTTTTTTTGTGTTAATTTAACTGTTTAGGCTGCCCACTCAAGTGTGCTAGCCTGTGTAAAGCATTTACATTGTATTCCTGTTAATTTTTGCTACTGTTTCTACAAAAAAGAAAAAAAATATCCCTGTTTTCTGCCTTTTCTGAGCTAGAATAGACCAGATTTCAGGTTTTGCTGAATTCTGGGCTTTGGTATAAGTTCCTGTGTTGCCCATATCCTTACTTAGATAGAAGGAAGCTTCTCTGTTCACCAGTGAGAGTGGGGAGCTTTGAGCAGCCTATCTGTCCCTGGAGGAGTGGTCTCAGCCCAGAAACTAGTAGTTTATTGGCCATTTTGGGCTAATTCCTAGCTCTTTCAAGTTCCCTGCCTTAAAACCCGCTTTTGCGCGGTTTTGCACTTGTTTCCAACTCAGCACAGCTCCTCGTGGTCCTGCAGAGTGGTACAAGCAGCAGAGAGACAAAAAAGAGTGACTTTTACCAGATAAAGTATTTTTTCTCTGCCTTTGCATTAGCGACTGCTTATTCTCGCCGAAAATATAGTTTCTAACTGCTCTACTACATTAAAAAGCTTGTTATTGCATTTACTACATTTAAAAAGCTTGTTATTGCATTTTTTTCTGTACCTGCACTTTAAAGGTTGTTTTTTTTGTTAATTTAACTGTTTAGGCTGCCCACTCAAGTGTGCTAACCTGTGTAAAGCATTTACATTGTTTTCCTGTTAATTTCTGCTACTGTTTCTGCAGAAAAGAAAAAAAAAACAAAAGAATATCCTTGTTTCCCACCTTTTCTGACCTAGAATAGTCCAGATTTCAGGTATTGCTGAATTCTGGGCTTTGGTATAAGTTTGTGTGTTGCCCGTATCCTTACTTGGAGAGAAGGAAGCTTCTTTGTTCACCAGTGAGAGTGGGGAGCTTTGAACAGCCTATCTGTCCCTGGAGGAGTGGTCTCAGCCCAGAAACTAGTAGTTTATTGGCCGTTTTGGGCTAATTCTTAGCTCTTTCAAGTTCCCTGCCTTAAAACCCGCTTTTGCACGATTTTGCGCATAGCGCAACATCGCGCAATGTAGCGCAGCATCGTTTTAACAGTTTTAAACTTTTCCCGGCTCCACAAAGTCTGCTCTTCAAATTTTCCCCTAGAACTACTTAAACTCTCAAGGAAAGCACTCTACTTTCCTCTTACAGTCTAACACTTACTCTAGCTTCTCAGTAAATCTTTTGAACCACTCAAACTCTAAAGGAAAGCTGTCTATTTTCCTCTTACAGCCCAGCACTTGCCCTAGCTTCACAGTAAACACAAATAAACTATAAGCACTTACCCCCTCATACAAAACAGTAGTAACAGGCTCTGGATTTTCCCACAAACAAATATTTAAAACTCTCCAGGCATGTTCATAGCGCAGTTTCAGTCATACTCTCCAGTCCAGCTGGTCAACCTGGAAATCCTGAGGCACTGTTACAATTGCCTCATGTACACAGACAACCCCCTCCTCCTACCATCAAACTCTAATGTATGCGAGAGATGCAACTATACAGCCAAACTGGAGGCTAAGCTCTCTCAACCCAAGACTGGTACCGCCAGTCAGGAGGAGACGGTAAACACAGGCACCTCAAAACTAGTCACACATAGACTAATCACACCTGAAAACATGACACATAAACCCACAAAGACATACTCGGAGGCTCTAAATAAAAACATGCCAAAACAACAGAGACCTCCTAAGCAGATACACAAACACTCACTGCCCAACATTAACCATACACATACCACACATAGACAGTGTGCCACACAGTCACAGCCCTTAAGGCCAAACGACACCCCTCATACACTAGTAATAGGTGACTCTATAGTTAGGCACACTGATGTCCCACTCACCAGACTGAACAAAGAGAAGGTCACTGTAAGTTTCCTGTCGGGTGCCAGGATCCACCACATAACTCAAGCACTCAGGTCACTACACAGCAATTACAAATACGACTCTGTCATTGTCCATGCTGGTGTGAACGACTTGAGACTTACCTCCCTGGACTACATGAAAAGAGACATAGAGGAGCTCTCTGATCATGTAGCCCAGGCCGGTATGACCCTGACCCTGAGTAGCATCCTGCCCTCACCTAGAATGATGCCACAGTATAGAGACAAAATGATTGACTTCAACAATTGGCTAAGCTACTGGTGTCATTTAAAGTTATTCAGTGTCTGTCAGCTTGGGACGACATACTAGACAAGCCACGTTGCTTCGCCAGGGATGGCTTGCACCTGTCACCCCTGGGCTTTTGAATACTGGCCAAGGCTCTTGCCACCCCCATAGTGCCTTTTTTAGGCAAGGCTCAAAAGACAACGCCACCTCCTTAGACAATACAAAGAATAAAAAACTAAGGGTAATGCTACTCAACACCACAAGTCTAAACCTAAAGATGCACGCACTCGAGTCACTCCTCAGTATGGAGCAAATTGATATCTGTGCAGTGACAGAAACCTGGTTCAAGGCTTCTGAGAGCACCCCAGCATTACCAGGATTCAACTCATATCATACTTTTCGGCCACAAAACTCGGACAAAAGCACCAAGGGAGGGGGTGTATCCATCTTCATCAAGGACACCCACACCTCCAGATTAGTGGCATTACATGAAACATAGGAAACAATTCATGTGCAACTAACAGTGGGCAAAACTGCCTTCCCAGTCATAACCTGCTATAGATCACCCTCTCTGTCTCAGGACCCGCACGCGGCCTTCCTGAGAACACTAGAGAATATGACGATCCTACCAAACACCATAATAGTGGGGGACTTGAACTACCCAAACATCGACTGGGTAAACTACTCGAGTCCAAATTAATTTGCCCAATGTTTCCTAGAATTCATCAACTCAAATGTCATGAACAAATAGTCAATGTTCCTACAAGAGGGGAAAATACATTAGACCTAGTCATTACAAACATAAGGGATCAATGTGCCACACCGGAGGTAAATCCCTCGTTGGTGAGATTGGACCACAAACTGATCACAATGGACATCCACATCCCAACCCCACCCCCAGCCAAGGAAACCACAGTAAAAAAAACTCTCAAAAACAAACTTCACTCTCCTCAAGACAGAAGTAGGAAGCTTCAAAGCCCCCGAGAAATTGGAAAATGTTATCCAAACCACAGAATCCTATACAAATGCACTCTATATGCACCTACAGGAATGCATGGATTGTGCCATCCCAAGTAAAACCAAGGCTCACTCCTCCAAAAATAGGAGACCAGTCTGGTAGACCCCAGCCATAAACAAACTATTCAACAAAAGGAGGAGACTACTACATGACAGGGCCAAAACCCTAAAAGGGAAGGCATCCCTGATCAGTATTAGCAAGAAACCTCGCTCCACCATAAAAGCCTCAAAGGCGAACTTCGAAAGAAAAATTGCCAAAGACTCTAAAGATAATCACAAGGCATTCTTCAGTTACGTCAGGAACCTGGGCGGAAACACCCAGATCTGCTCAGAGCTAGTACAAAACGGCACAAAATACATGGAGCCAACTGACATTGCCAACATTCTGGCTGACAGGTACAGTGCAAACTTTACCCCCCCTTCCCCCCAAAAGGACCTGTGTCTATCCCAGATGAATGTAGTCCCCCAGCTATCTCAGACACACAGGTAAAATCAGCCCTCTCCTAAGCTAAAAACACAGCGTCTTTGGGACCGGACGGAATACCGGGCTGCGTCCTGCACGAGCTCCAAAAAGAACTAAACCCTCACTTAAATTCACTATTCCAACTCAACCTTAAAACAGGTTATGTACCCAAGGAATGGCATACAGCAACAGTGATCCCTCTCCACAAGGGTGGCCCCACAACAGATCCTGGGAACTAAGTCTGACTAGCCTAATTTGCAAGGTTATGGAGCGTATCATTATCGATCCCATAAATAAAGATATCGGGAACCTCCAGATACTGGACCCTACCCAGTTCGGTTTTGTTAAAGGCAGATCCTGCCTCCTAAACCTGGTTGACTTTTTTGAAACTGTCACCAAAGCCATAGATGAGGGAAAGGCAGTCCACACTGCCTATCTGGACTTCGCTAAGGCTTTCGACACAATGCCTCACTCCGGAATCATAAACAAACTAACCAGCTTAAACATCAACCCATATGTCACAAGATGGGTTGCAAACTGGCTTACAGATAGAACACACATAGTCAGGGTTGGAAGTGCCATGTCCTACTCTAAACCTGTTACAAGTGGAGTCCCACAGGGCTCAGTCCTGGGGCCCCTCTTGTTCGGTATATACTTCTCCGAAGTACAGGCCAGCACAAAAGGTCTGTGGCTTACCAAGTTCGCCGATGATTGCAAACTGGGAGTCATAATAGACTCCCTGGCTGACACAAGCATCCTCCAAAAGGGTCTCATGGAAACAGATGCCTGGTGTCAAAGCCATGGCCTCAAATTTAACACCAAAAAATGCATAGTCATCCGCTTTGGGAAAAACAAGGCGCCCATTAATTACCACATAGGCGGTAACCCACTAAGTACAGAAGAAGTAATTAGGAATATGGGGACCCAGGTTGATAGTAACCTCTCCTTTGACAATCACATTGCCAAAATAGTCAGAAAATCCTTCTATATTGCCCATCTTATAACTAAAGGGTTCTCGTCTAGATCTAGAGAGGTCATTGTGCCCATATACTCATCACTCATCAGACCCATAATTGAGTACAATGCCCCATTTGGGATGTACCTTACCCGGCATCTGCAGCAGCTGGAGAGACCCCAAAAGTTCCTTACCAAAAGGATCATGGGCCTCAAACAATTGCCCTATGCAACTAGGCTAAAGA
Organism: Protopterus annectens; assembly: GCF_019279795.1. Lineage (NCBI taxonomy): Eukaryota > Metazoa > Chordata > Ceratodontiformes > Protopteridae > Protopterus > Protopterus annectens. Next base: position 284,359,880 of record NC_056743.1, read on the forward strand.
AACTACAGCTCTACTCAGCTGCTTACCACCTGCTCAGAGGCAACCTCTGCCTGACTTATAAGACCATGTCCAACCCAGAATTAATGGACATGCTCCACCTTAAAAAAAACAAATCCATTAGAGCCACACGCTCCTTGGACTTAAACCTCAGCACAGCAATAAATAGGACATGCTGGAGGGATAGATTCATATCCCAAAGGCTTCCCACACTCTGGAATAGAATCCCAATTCACGTAAGACAAAGCCCTTCGCTGGCCCTCTTCAAGAGAAATCTTGAGTGGATGGGAAACCGTAAGTTTGCACCTGGGATCACTCCAGTGGCGTTACTGGACAGAGGCTCTAGTAGTTAAATTATAAGGATGGAGAGAGCCAAACACATTTTCGGCTAGGCTTATAAATGCCCTAGCCAACGAATCAAATATAAAAAGTCCTGGACACCACGTAGGTATAAAAATCCTTTATAATTTCCACAAAACACGAAGGATGAGCGCTTTCGTCTAATGACTAGACTTCATCAGATAAAAGCACTGGTACAAATTGCAATTTATATACATAAAATCTCATTAAGTTAATTACATTCAATTAATGTTTAAAGAAACATATCTAAAAACCTAATGCTACCCTATGTGAATAAAGCATATGTTACTAAAAAGAACTTAGTCATAATTTTCTTGTTTGCATTTCTACACAATGTAGCATCTTGTATAATGACAAAGTAACAAAATAATTAATATTTTAATCATTTAGTCTATTTTATATATAAAAATATATATATGCAAGTGTGTATGTATATATACATTGTTTAAACATTTTCAGCCTTTTTGTACAGTACAGGTTTAATACTGATATAATCATTTAAACCAGGTGGGGTGTTTGATTTACACCTAAGCTGCCATAACAGTTCCTTGTGTAGTAAAACATTTTTTATGTCACCACCTCCCTTAGGAAAATCCCTTTGAACTAAATCAATAATACCAAATTTGAATTTTGTGAATGTAGAATGGCAGGTTACACTATGTTTGTACAAAGCACTAGTTTCTTTGTGGGTCCTAATGTCGTATAGGTGTTCATAAATACGGTCCTTAAATGCCCTTTCAGTTTTGCCTATGTAGTATGCACTACAAGAAGTGCATAAAGCCATATAAACCAACAGTTTAGACTTACAATTACCTTTAATAAATCTCACCACACTTTTCAAACTGTTGTTTAGTGTAACACTTGCCTCACTAAATATGTATGCACAAACACTACATGCTCCACAAGGAATAGTAGCCTTATAATGAATAAATTCCTTATTTCCCTTTTCAAAGGTCCTCTTAAAATGAATTCCTACCTTATATGTAAAAATAGGTTGCTCCCCCACTGACTGGTGTATCTCCTTATCAATTTTCATTAAATTCCAATTATTTTTAATAATATCTAAAAATGACTCTGAAAATGTATTATACTGAATAATACATGCTGCATTGTATTTATTTCTTTGCAGCTTATCTGCTTGAGAGATCTGAAGGGGTTGACCTAATAAGGCTTTATATTTAATACCCCATTTTTTTATAACTTCTTTTAGAATTTCAGTAACCATTTCTAAAGGATATTCTCTCTCGATAAAATATTTACCCAGGAAGGTAATTTCCCATTCTAAATCACAAAAATCAGAAGTCATTCTGGCTATCCTGACTGCTTGACCTTTAATCAAGCTTTTCTTTTGTGTTAACGGGTGATGACTACTATAGTACAAAAAACTGTTGCACCAAGTAGGCTTCCTATAAATGTTTGATTTAAAACCTGTAGAGGTCTTTGAAATAGTAACATCTAAGTAGTTAATGCTGTATTCACGGTATGAGTGTGTAAAAGAGAAAAAATGTGTACATGAATTTATGTATTCCATGAAAAGATTCAGTTCTTGCTTAGATCTATTCCATAACACAAAAATGTCATCCAGAAATCTCAAATACAGTTTAATGTGGCTGTAAAAAATGGAGGGAAAAATACTCGTTTTCCCATTCTAATAATACAATATTAGCGTAAGTGGGAGCACAAGCGGCTCCCATAGCAATACCGCTAATCTGTTGATAAAACTCTCCTTGGAAATGAATATAATATGAATCCAATATTATCTCTACAAGTTCTAACACCAAAAGAATACTGTCCCTAGGTAAGGTGGAATGTTTGAAAATACAATCACTAAAGTATTCAAATCCTTCTCTATTCACTATTCCAACTCAACCTTAAAACAGGTTATGTACCCAAGGAATGGCGTACAGCAACAGTGATCCCTCTCCACAAGGGTGGCCCCACAACGGATCCTGGGAACTAAGTCTGACTAGCCTAATTTGCAAGGCTATGGAGCATATCATTATGGGTCTCATAAACAAAGATATCGGGAACCTCCAGACACTGGACCCTACCCAGTTCGGTTTTGTTAAAGGCAGATCCTGCCTCCTAAACCTGGTTGACTTTTTTGAAACTTTCACCAAAGCCATAGATGAGGGAAAGGCAGTCCACACTGCCTATCTGGACCTCGCTAAGGCTTTCGACATAATACCTCACTCTGGAATCATAAATAAACTAACCAGCTTAAACATCAACCCATATGTCACAAGATGGGTTGCAAACTGGCTTACAGACAGAACACACATAGTCAGGGTTGGAAGTGCCATGTCCGACTTAAACCTGTTACAAGTGGAGTCCCACAGGGCTCAGTCCTGGGGCCCCTCTTGTTCGGTATATACTTCTCCGAAGTATAGGCCAGCACAAAAGGTCTGTGGCTTACCAAGTTCGCCGATGATTGCAAACTGGGAGTCGTAATAGACTCCCCGGCTGACACAAGCATCCTCCAAAAGGGTCTCACGGAGACAGATGCCTGGTGTCAAAGCCATGGCCTCAAATTTAACGCCAAAAAATGCATAGTCATCCCCTTTTGGAAAAACAAGGTGCCCACTAATTACCACATAGGAGGTAACCCACTAAGTACAGAAGAAGTAATTAGGAATATGGGGACACAGGTTGATAGTAACCTCTCCTTTGACAATCACATTGCCAAAATAGTCAGAAAATCCTTCTATAGTGACCATCTTATAATTAAAGGGTTCTCGTCTAGATCTAGAGAGGTCATTGTGCCCATATACTCATCACTCATCAGACCCATAATTGAGTACAATGCCCCATTTGGGATGTACCTTACCTGGCACCTGCAGCAGCTGGAGAGACCCCAAAAGTTCCTTACCAAAAGGATCATGGGCCTCAAACAATTGCCCTATGCAACTAGGCTAAAGAAACTACAGCTCTACTCAGCTGCTTACCACCTGCTCAGAGGCGACCTCTGCCTGACTTACAAGGCCATGTCCAACCCAGAATTAATGGACATGCTCCACCTTAAAAAAAAACAAATCCATTAGAGCCACAAGCTCCTTGGACTTAAACCTCAGCACAGCAATAAATAGGGCATGCTGGAGGGATAGATTCATATCCCAAAGGCTTCCCACACTCTGGAATAGAATCCCAATTCACGTAAGACAAAGCCCCTCGCTGGCCCTCTTCAAGAGAAATCTTGAGTGGATGGGAAACCGTAAGTTTGCACCAGGGATCACTCCAGTGGCGTTACTGGACAGCGGCTTTAGTAGTTAAATTATAAGGATGGAGAGAGCCAAACACATATTCGGCTAGGCTTATAAATGCCCTAGGGCAGATAGCCTAGTATAAACCTATGAACCTCTGAACCTATGAACAGACTAGATCTCTTATTCCGACTAGTGTGTCTAGAAAACTAGGGTGAATCTTTACACATTTGTTGGGTGAGGATGTTGTACAGTAGAAGTCTGAATTTTTTTTTTATTTATTTTCTGGAAAGGAAGTGGAGCACAACATTAGTAAGAGCAATATTTGTTAGAATAAATTAAGTGTTAGTGACTGGGAGGGATGAAATGCTATTAAACAAAAAAGAATTAGATTCTGTAGCATCATGAGGATCAAACCCTGCTGTAGGGAAATGGGCACAACATTTGCATGGTCTTGAGTGATTGATTGGTTTTATCACTATGACATATTCTCACCACTGCATATTCCAAGTGGTCCAAAAATTTTCATTAACGACCAGCAAAAAACGATAGTGAACACGCAGTAATGAAGAAATAATGATTATTTATTTATAATTCCTTCAAATCCAGACCGGTTTCGGCTATTCAGCCTTTATCAGTGAATACAATTATACAGATTGTATTCATTGATAAAGGCTGAATAGCCGAAACCGGTCTGGATTTGAAGGAATTATAAATAAATAAATACTCATTATTTCTTCATTACTGCGTGTTCACTATCGTTTTTTGCTGGTCGTTGGTGGTTTACATTGTTGGCTTGACCCTGCATGCCATCCTTGCAGAGCGTATGGTTGTTTGCCAAAAACTTTCATGGCATAATCTTATACATCTTCCAGGAATCAGTCTATGTTTCAGCATATTTCCAGAAATGACATGCTTACTAATAAAGATTCATAGATAAGTACTAGGTTAGCTGTCTTTGTTGGCCATTTTAAGCCTAGCCAATTTCCCTTTTTGTGCTTAAATTAACCTACTCACTTCATTACACATTGGCCTTATCCCGTGGTTGATAATTATATATTAACCCTAATGAAAATGACTGCAATCATACCATAGATAATTTAAGGAGACCAGTTACTGGGATTTAGGAGCTGCCTTTGTCCATTAGTAGTACAGGGGGCACTCCATAAGTACATTTTCTGTTTCCATCCCTTGATCCAAGTTGCATTTCAACATGGACAGGGATGAACTTTGTTTTATGTGGAGGGAGAGTCTGTTCCAAGCAGCAGTATCCTCTGTAAGATACAGCTGTCTCTCCAAATCATTCTGTTAATGTTGCAGAGGAGGTTTAGAGCCTTAGTGTGAGCATTTCTGTTGGTATCTGACTTGCTGATGAGCAGCAAATCCATCAATATTAAGCCAGAGGATAGCTTGTAAGCCAGACAGACACAGGTCACCTCTTAGCAGTCTGCAGGATACTAAGTATTGTGACATGGCTTTGAGTCGGTACATGTAGGTCATGTTTACACCTTGTATCATTTTAGTAAGGAATCTCTGTGGGTGTTCCGCTTGTTGCATGTGTCTGGACACATACATGCCGTAGGGGGCATTATATTCAATGATTGGCCTAATAATGGCTGACTAAAGGGGACAATGACATTCCTAATAAAAGGCATATCTAAGAATGGGATTATCAAGGTAAATACACAATATCCCTAATGCAGTTCTCATCTAGTACAACATCTTTAAAGTTCTACTTATTGTACTAATACTGCACATTTTACAGTTAATATAAACCACTTACTACAGTTAGTGCAAATATGTTTAATGAAATGGAACTATAAATAGTATCTATTTCTAAGCCTTGCCGTGCAATCCAACCCAATTTTCTCTCTGTGCATCAAGGGTGTTAAATAGGATGTGGTATGTTAGTTAGGAAGTTGCTGGAGATTATGTGGTGGGTATGCTAGTCTGGGCATTACTGTCTGCCTCTATCAGAGACATGTGGGCCAGACCTGGTGTGAATTCTTGATTTCTCATCCAGTGGTCAAGATTATGCAAAAAATAGGGTTAGGGATGGACTCTTTTTCACATGGATGGGGAACATGTTCTCACCAACATGTCTTATGTCACAAATAAAATTTTAAATCCTTGGATCTAGTGGCTCTGATGCTATTCATTTTGTGGCAGTGGAAAAAACAATCAGAGCTGGATCTGAGGATGCCTGGCATAAATCACCAGTCAATAACCTGTAGGAGACAGAGTATAGAGATAGGGCTATAAGGTGATCTGTACAGGGCAGGGTGTTTATAACCTGGATTCTCCTGGTAAGGAACCTCTGTGGGCATTCCAACTGCTGTATATGTCTGGTCAAATACATGCTAAAGGAGGTATTGCACCAAAAAATGGGTCTAATAAGGGCAATATGAAGTGGCACTATGACTCCTTGGACCCGGATGTCATGCTCTTACTGATAAGTTGGTGACACAGAATGATTTTCTTGCTAACTTGGTCACATGTTGGTCAAAGGCCAGATTATGTCTATATATGTGCCCAGATCCCTGGTTACTGGGTCAACTCTTAGGGGGTGTCTTTTTGATGGAGTACTTAGCTAGGGTGTCAGTTTTCCCAAAAGGCACTGTAATGTACTTCTTGGAATTGAGTTTTAGTCAGTGACTTTGGCACCAGTCATTTGTCTGTGTTAGACTCTCTTCTAAGATGTTTGTGCCATGGGGGAATCTATGACAGGTCTAAATTTGCAGTTATCTGCAAACTTGTCATCCAATGGCCCATGACATTAACCTTTACCTCTGAGAAGTAGATACCAAATAGGAGAGGACCCAGCACAGAGCCTTGAGATACCATGCTGGTGAATCGTATCTTAGTGGTGGTGGAATCACCAGTCCTGCCTTCCTGGGTCCTGTCTGTGAGCCTGCTGGCAATCGAGTGAGGTATGTAGGGAATGATGCCCAGATTGGTGAGTTTGTCAACTATACTTGAGTGAATCATTGTACTCAATGCCTTAGCCAGGTCCAGATAGAAGGTATGCATCATTTTCACTTCATCCATTGCCTTGGTGATCTTCCCAAAAAAGTCCACCAGACTTAATAGGCATGGCCTTCCCATGACTAAGCCAAACTGGGTTGCCTCCAGTATCTGAAGGTTGCCTATATCTTTGTTTACCATTTCCATACTAATTCATTCCATTGCTTTGCATATTAGACTACTCAGACTAATATGTCTGCAGTTTCTGAGGTTGGTTGATGGTCTGCCCTTGTGAAGTGGGATAACTACTGCAGTCCTCCATTCCTATAGTACAAAGCCAAGTTTAAGGCTATAGTTGAAAGTGGCTCTTACTGTATTACCCCAGATGGGACACAAACCCACAACCTCTATCTTGGGAGGCCAATGCCTTGTCCATAAGTAGAGCAGTAAGTTCAAAATTCATTTTCAGTACAAGAGTTGTTAAAAAAATCAACTTGAGTAGTAGATACTTCTTATATGCTACTATTTGGGAAAGGAATATGGGTAGAGTTCCAACTTACATCACACATACACCTATCTGAAAATGACTCATTTCCAAACAACCCTATCTATTCAAAGAGAAAAGGGGGCAGCAGATACCAAATAAATCAACCTGCTAAATCAAGATGCAGTGAAGCCAGTTTAAATGATTTGCAGACAGGCATTCATCAGGATGCTTGGCTGAAATAATTACTGTGAATTCTACATGTCCGGCATAATGTCCATGAAGGGATCTACCTGACAACATCGACATGTCATAACACCGACGATGACTTCATCGGCGCCAGAAGATCGACAAGTCAGAAGACCGACGGAGGAAAACACCGACGCTGAGAACACTGAGATGGGGAAAGGATGTGTAAGTACGCGGTAGTGACGGCCATTAGGGTGCGAGTAAGGTAAGTGTGCGATGTTGGCGGTCTGTAGGGATAGGGGTGGGATAAGTGAGTTAGGGTTAGGGCATGGGTTAGGTAAGGGTGCGAGTAAGGTAAGTGTGCGATGTTGACGGTCTGTAGGGATAGGGGTGGGATAAGTGAGTTAGGGTTAGGGCACGGGTTAGGTAAGGGTGCAGTAGTGATATTTTTTGGGTTAGGGGCGGGTTAAGTGAGTTAGGGTTAGGGCGCAGGTTAGGTGAGTGTGCGATAGTGACGGACCTTAGGGTTAGGGTTTCGGTTAGGGTTGTAGATAGTTGTGTATGTAAGGGTTAGTGTTGGTTTGTAAGGATTTTGGTGTGCTTGTGTTGTGTGTGTGGGTTTTGGACAGGGGATTTGTTTTGTTTGTTGTTATGATGTGTTGAGTGTATGAGGTGTTGTGTTTGTGAACTGTCGATTATGTGGTGTCGGTGAAGTCGTTGTCGGTGTTATGAAGTGTCGATATTGTCAGGTAGATCCCCATGAAGAGACATTAAAGTGTTTGAGATGGCTTCACAACTTATCCTAGTCAGAAAAAAACAAGTCAGGATTAAATAAAGTTCAAAGGAAAAGATACTTGCCAAATCATCCACATATAACTAAGCACTCAACAGCTGAGAAGCAAGAAGAAAGCATTCTTTACTTACATCAGAAAAATGAAATGAAAAATGTGTGACTGAACATGTTATCAATATACAGAAAAGAATCATCAGTCCCAGGACACAGAAAATGTACTAAGAAAATGTTAAACATCGCAGTCAGAAAATACATGTGGGCCACAATAACACAGACACAAGATGGAAGTTCCTTCATTGACCTACCAGTATGATAAAGGCTGCCAGAAATAAAATTAAAAACTCAAGTATCATGGGATCAAGCAATATATCCATTTATTTCCTACACAGAATCAAGCAAAACCTAATTAACTCCCACCCCCATCAATCATGTTAAAAGTTGCATATGCATATGTCCCTAATCAATGGTGAAAGTATGTAGTAGTAATAGTACACAAGGGGATCATAGGAAGTTACTAGGCTATTGGCCCTGAGGCACTTAAAAGCCTAGCCAAGAGTTTAAGCCCATGCATAGACAAATCAGCACCCAATACCCCTGTCCAGCAGGGACATGGGTGGAATTCCAGGGATGTATTTTTTTTTCACATCCAGTTATCCAGATTGCACTTAAAAAGGAGTAAAGAGGTACTCTGCTTGACATGGAGAGGGAGTCTATTCCATAGATGGGGGAGTCTCTGGACACAAATTGTCTCACCAGCAAGTTCTATAGATGTCACAGACCAGGTTGAGGCCTCGTGTGCAGGTTACTCGAGTGGAGCTTGACTTGCAGATATGCAGCAGTCCCATCAAGGTGGGGTCCGAGATCGCCTTGTATGCCAGACAGAGATCACCTCTGAGGAGTCTGTATGAAACAGAGTAGAGGGATAGGGCTTTTCGCCTATCTGTGTATGGTAGATTTTTGAGGCCCTGGATTCGCCTGGTGAGGAACCTCTGTGGTCTGTTCAGCTGCTGCATGTGTTTTGCGAGGTACATGCCAAATGGAGCTTTGTACTCAATAATGGGCCTTATAAGGGAAGAATACAGGGATGTTATGACCTCCTTGTCCCTGGATGAGATACCCTTACTTATGAAGTGGGCCATGTAGAAAGCTTTCCGTACAATGGAAGCAACGTGGTGGTCAAAAGTCAGGCTATCAATCTGGGTGCCCAAATCCCTCACAACTGACTGCCTACTTAGAACATTATTAATGTGATCATTTGTGGGGACATCTTTCTCTCTCTCCAAAGGAGATGATGATGCATTTTTTTTGCATTCAGCTTGAGGCCATGTTTCTGGCACCAGTCATTTGTTTGGGTGAGACCCTCTTGGAGGATGTCCATGTCACTAGGGAAATTGATGACAGCTCTCAACTTGTAGTCATCTGCAAACTTGGTCAGCCATAGCCCACTGGTTTTGGCCTATAACAGAGGCCCCAAGACCGAACCTTGGGGTATGCCACTCAATACTGGTCTACTGCTTGAGGTGGCTTCCCCTATTTTGACTATGTGGGTTCTATCAGTGAGCCAGTTGGCTACCAATCTGGTACCATACAGATTGATGCCTACTTGAGAGAGTTTATCTATTATGCCTGAGTGGGGAACAGTGTCGAAGGCTTTGGCCAGGTCAAGTCTGGTAGGTGGTGTGCACTGTCTTCCCCTCATCCATGGCTTTGGTGACTGTCTCAAAAAAGTCAACCAAATTTAACAGACACGACCTCCCCTTGACGAAGCCAAACTGTGTGATATCGAGTGTTTGGAGAATGCCAATGTCTTTGTTAATGAGGTCCATGATAATCCACTCCATGGCTTTGCAGATCAGGCTAGGTAGGCTGATGGGTGTATAATTTCCCAGATTAGTGGACGCTCCACATTTGTGTAAAGGGATAACAGTGGCTGTCCTCCACTCAGCTGGAACAAAACAGGTACTCAGGCTTTGGTTGAATAGGGTGCCTAATGGTGCTGCAAGTTCCTGTCTGAGTTCATGTAGGATGCAGCCTGGGATGTTATCAGGTCCCATGGAGGGTGTATTTTTTGCCTTTGGGACAAAAGTGATGACCTGATCCCTAGATATAAGGGAAAGGGGGCAGGTACTGGGAATGTCCTGATTTACTGATTGGGGGCGGACACAGGGGTGAAATTTTCACTGAATTTGTCAGCCAGCAACTTTGCTATATCTACAGCATTTGTATACATGGTATCATTTACCACCAGTTCTGAACAGATCTGGGTGCTACCTTTGAGATTATAGACATATGTGAAGAAGGCCTTATGATTTTCTCTAGAAGATGTGCCCAATTTGTACTTGACGTTTACTTTGCAGGATTTCACTAATGCTCTTATTTGCTTGTTTAGGCTAAGGAGAGATTGCTTCCAATTGGACAGCTGATCCTTCTTGTTCCTAGACAGCAAATTTTTCTTTTGTTATAGAGTTTATTTATTGCAGATTTCCACCAGACAGGTTTACTCTTCCTTGTGGTGGATGATTTAGTCCTATCAGGTATTCCTAATTCCTTGCATCTATATAAATGTTCATATAGTAATTTGGTACAGTTTTCTGGATACTGGTGCCAGTTCCTAGAGGGGGGAGAGGGCTGAGAAGCTGTTGATACCATCCCTCAGGAGGCTGTAATCAGTTTTGGAGAAGTTTTTTTGATTGACCCTAGCTAGAGGGGGGTCAGGAGAGATGGTGACTTTGAACGTGACCACTTTATGGTCATATCTTACAAGGGAAGATGATACTGCAGGGATGCTGCAGTGGTTACTTATGTTGGTTAATACCAAGTCCAAGATGTCAAATCAAAACCAAACAATTTTAAATCTATCAGTCTTACCAGAAAGTCTGTGTAAATTCAAGTTGGAGTCATAATGGAACTTATTTAAAACAGTACCAATATGTTCTATGGTTAGAGCCACACTAAAGTTCAATCACTATGTCTATCTATGAGTAAAAACACCCTCAGGGTTCAATCTGCTGCATCCTTGGCTCAGATGTCCAACAAAGGTCCACCAGACCCAGGTGGTCCAATACAAAGGGGCATATCCAGGCTCTATCTATGACTGGGTAGAGTCCTGGTCTAGGTGAATTGTGAAGGTTAAACTGTTCACTACTGAGTGGAAGAAGGGAGATGATGTGTCAAACTGTCACCAGCTCTTTGTGGCTGAAGCAGGTCAATGTGCTTGTCCCTCACACAACTATAAACATAACAATAACATTTCTGTGGCAATGTCAGACTATACTCATCACTCTCCTAATGTATGGTTCACACACTACCACACATCAATTGTTTTCAATGCATATGGGCACATACCTTGTGCTGTGATGCACACTGTTGTGGTCGGAGGCCTGATGCACCTAAAGAACACATATGCATTTTTATTCTGACAAATAGCCCCCTCACACAGGAAGGTGAGTATGGAGTTGTAAAGGAGTATGCAGGGGTTAACATGGAGTATTAACTACAGACATTAAGCTCAGCTCCCTCATCCAAACCACCAGAAGCTATAAGGATTCTCTTACCCACACTGGATTACCAAGAACTCTTTCGAGACACATATTTATTAGTGATCCACCTCCTCTGGCAGACCTGTCCCTGGCAATATCTTGTGGCATGGTCTTGGTCTGCAGTACTATATAACTGACCCTTTGGTACACCTATACTACTGTTTTGCTATGGCTACCCTAAACCATTTCCTGCCACACCAGATCCTAGCAACCTTGACTGTTTTTCCTTGTCAAGGATATGCCCTACATATATGCATAGGGTCTGCAGTAATACCCGTCTCCACTGAGGTGAACTTTTTCAGCCACTGCTGCTCTCTTCATCCAATGGCAAGATGTGCACACCTGTGAGCTATACATGCAGATTGGTGCATGTATGTATGTATGTCTGCACTTCTCAGACCTCTTTGGCTCAGCACTGTCCCCTACCTCAAAGTGATGGTGACATACTTGTCTGCTGATGTGCTGACACTATTCATACTGTCATCATCATCAGTATCAGCCCCCTTTTTCACATTTTCTGCATAACATCGGAGTATCGTGTTAACTGTTGCCATCTCTCTTTATTCAATGCCACACTCCTGCCTTCTTCGACACTCATGCCCAACTGTCACAGATTTTCTCTCACACAATCCATCCACCTCTTTGCTAGATGTCTTTGTTTCCTCTTACTTTCTTCCTGTCTATTCCAAATCTTCTTCAACAGATTGTATTCTGCTTTTCTACATGTGTCCAAACCACCATAATCTGTTCTCTTTGATCTTTTCTGCAATTGGATATACTCTGGCTTCTGCTCTTATGTCCTCATTTCTTCACCTGTACCACAGTGTGTATCCTACCACCCTTCTCACGCACTTCATTTCCATCACCTCTAGCTTGCTCATCTGCTCTGTCATTAGTGCCCAGGCTTCTGTTCTATAGAGTAGTAATGGTCACACTACTATCTTGTACACCTTACTTTTCAGATTCTTTGTCATTCTTCAGTCATTCACTAAATCTGAGACTCTTTGCCAGTGGGCTGCAGCCCCTCTAATTCTAGCTTTGACATACCTCTTCATTCAGTCTTCCCTTCTCCTTAACCACCCATCCCAGATACTTGAAACTATTAACCTGTTCCACTAACTTCCCTTCTATCTCAATTCTCAACTTCTTCTGATTTCCCCAATTTGCTGCCATTACCACTGTCTTATCTATGCTTAGTTTCATCCCATGTGCCTTCAGTTTTGCATTCCACTCCCCTATCCTTTGCTGACATTCATGCTCAGAGTCTGCTTGTAATGCCACATTGCCTGCATACAGCAACTTTGTTGATCTGTCCCCTCCGATCAGTTTGCTAATGTAGTCCATCACCAGTATGAACAGCAGTGGGCTCAGAGCTGAACCCTGGTGCAAACTCACTCCCACTGGGAATCCCTCTGTGAGACCGAACACTGTTCGTACTTGAGTCACTGTGTCCTTGCACATAGTCTGCACTAACTCTAACAATGTTTCTGGGACTTTGAACCACCACAGTACTGCTCAAATCAACTTTCCTAGGACCTTGTCATATGCTTTTTCCAAGTCTAGAAATACCCTGTTGGATTCTTTCCTAATCTGTACCTTCTTCTCAACTATCTGTCTCACTGCAAACATTGGTTCAGTTGTGCTGCATCCTGATCTGTATCCAAACTGCACATCTCCCATCTTACTTTCTACTACTCTGCGTATCCGTTTATCAATCACCCTCTCCAGAACTTTCATGCAATGTGACAGGAGTTTGATGCGTCTGTACTACCCACAGTTGTGGATGTCCACTTTATTCTTCTACACTGGCACTAGTATGATTATTCCTGAGTCTTCTGGGATACGCCTTTCTCTCTACACTGCTATGAGTACCCTCAGGAGTATTTCTCCCCTATCTCACCCAGCGTCTTTATAACATCTGCTGTGACCTCATCTGAGCCTTCTGCTTTCCCAGACTTAATTTTCCTTAGTGCTGTTCTTACTTCTGCCAGCTATTGCACAGAACTGTAGGATTCCTGTCAGCAAATGCTAGTTATGACTAAACTTCTGTGAATGTAAGATTGTAATGCAATTTTGTTGCTGATACATGTTATTTTATTCTTATAGTTATGTACGTCATGCTGCTTTCCCTTGGAGTTGTACTGCTGTCAATAAATCACTCAGGCATAAGCAGTAAACCCAACATTCTAGCGTAAGGCAGCACAGCTTCTGCAAACACATCCTTCAAATTTTGAGAAAAAACTGCCCTATACAAATACTTTCAGTGAGAACTAGCTCAGTACTCAGCATTGATTCTATTGCATTTGAATCAAATGCCTGAGCATCAGTGTTACGATTCTTATTGAGCAAATGCATCCTTGGTGCATTCAGACAAGAGCAATGGTAAGCCATGCTCCCGACTGCTTAATCAGTCATTGTATTTGCTATGCATATGTGCAGCAAGGCAGCATAAACACAAATATATGTGTGTGTGCACTCACACACACACACACACACACACACACACACACACACACACACACACACACACACACACAGCCAAATGAACATTACTATTATTTAAACAAGTTGATTAAATTAGCAGACTATCGATAACACAGCACAGTCACAGAAATTAGAAGATTTTTGAGAAAAGTAATACAAACATCTTGATGGCACTGTTTTTAATTGTAAATATATTTTGCTTGATTTTTGCCCCTATGCCTGCCAACAATTAAGCCTTCCCTTGATGAGACATTATGGTGTCTGAGGGCCGCCATCCAGGTGTCAATGAGAGCACTCAGTGCTCCTGCCTTCCCACCTATGAATACATTTTTCATTTTATGGCCTAACTCCAACCCTGGTCTAGCAGAGATAAAATATATGAATCAGGAGTATCAAGAATTTTTTTACGGAAACTGAATATGCAAGTAGAACATGTATTTCTCCCCACCTGTTCCACATTACTACTCCATAATTTAAAGGAACACCAGGCATGAAAGGTTGACAAATGAAACATAAAACCAAACAATTTATCCAGATACATGCTGAAGTTACATCTTAGGCTATCAACATATCAGGTTATAAAGACAAATCAGTTTGTTATACTCACTAAAGTGCTTCTTTGTGTCTGTGAAAGTTTAGTAGCTACAAAGTACTGGACAGGTGCGAGTACTGTAATCACAGTTGCACCGATTAAGGCACTGATTCCAAGGAGGTAGTACAGAAGGATTACTCCAACAATAATCTAAAAAAGAAAATAAAAATATTTTTTAAGCAAATACATAATTTGTATGACACATAAAGATGTTTATATTCATGTCTCAGTACAGTGTAAATCAAAGAGTATCTCATTGTCAGAATATAATAGAAGTTCAAACTGCATGAGTCCTGAGCTAAGTTTTGCTTTCTGTTCTTGCGTCAGAGCTTGTATAATATGGTAGAGCTCATCACATAGTAAACAAAACAGCAACTTGATAAGTATAATTCTCTTCAACCTTCTGTCAACCCCTTGCTTTAATAATCAGGGCACAAACACAGCACTTTATATTTTACCAAACAATATATTCTTTTCAATATCACTGATAGCATTTATTCTCTCTCTCTCTCATTTTGTTTAACTACCCTTATTTCACATATTAGTACTGTCCTTCATTCCTCTGCTACAGTAACCATCAATGCACTACCTTTCTTTCGTTCTTCCACCTTCCTAAAACTGTCCTAATCTATCAGTTTTGCTTAAATGATATACAGTGGGAAGTGGAAGTAAGCCCCATGTTCCCAGCAGATAAAAACAAATTACTCAGCAGAATAAAGACTCATCTGACAACGGATGACAAAAAAATTCAAACTTGTTCCCATTAGCACACCAGCATAAAATTCACAATCTATATAAATAAATAGGAAATAAATAAATAAAGCAAGAACAATTTTGGATGCAGTTCAAATGAGCTACGGAACACACCCCAGCACATATATACTGCTTGAAAAGCCATGTTCCTTCTGAATGATGTGATACTAGGAATATTTAGTGTAATACCACCAGTCATAATTCCAATAGTACAAACTGCACTGCACTGATATACCTAAAGGATATGTTCTTGGTGTGCATCTGTCTAGTACATCACAACCAGATCACACAGACTTATAACAGTGACACAAGGCATTTGATGAATTCACATTATTCAAGGGTCTCATTTTAAAAATGTAAGACATTTATTTTCTTTTCCTTTCTAAATACTGCATTGTATAACAATACACCATTAGAAGGAATGTGGGTAAGTTGTGTGTTTAACCATGCTGGGAAGCTCTAGCTTGACTTCCAATGCTTTCTCCTCATGACCAAATTCCTCCAAGAGTAAATATATAAAACCTACCCCACACTGATAGGGTGTACTGTGTTAACACTAAAGTTCCTCTACTTATTACTTTTACTGCAAATTGGTATGCAGACAGAATATATCCACCTACTACTACTACTTCTATGCTACTATCAATATTCCCTCTTCTGTTTCAGTCTTCAGTAGAAATGGTTCCAGTTGTGATATTTTCCTTTATTCTCAACTCTACCTCCCATTCCTCATAAATTATTTTTCCTTAATGTGACCTACTTTGACAAACCGTGATCTTATTCATCTCTTACTCTTCAATGTCTCATCAACATGTAACTCACATAACATGGTAATCACAAGACAGAAGTGTCTTGAGATTTATCCTCCTGGTATCTGGTTTTGTTATAGTTGTTAAACATTTCTGTAGCATTTCAGTCTGTATTAAATTCCATCTCAGAAACAACCCTGTCTCTTATAACCAACTTCTCCCACTTCCCAGTTCTGGTGTCATTTACTACATCATTACAACACCAAAATATGCAGGAAATCCTCGTCATGTCCAGCCATACTCAGTAGAAAATTTCCTTGGAATCATTTCGCCAACCCAAAAATGCATGCATCTCCACTTTCAGGAAATCTATCTTCTCTTATAGCTACTCTTTTTTTTTAGATAACAACACTGAGTATTAGAGCATTATGGGGGATATTGGAAGTGAGCCAGAAGAGAATGTCTTCAGTTATGGAGGACTATTATATCTATCTATATATGTATTATAAATTTATTTTATTTTACATTTGTTAACCGGGCTAGTCCAACTGGATACATGTCCATTTTCAGTGGAGGCCCGAGGAGAAAAGCTCCACTATCTAATGCAAAGTAACAAAAGTACATTCCAAGTACATAGGCAGTTTAAGCTGCACTATCTAATGCATAGTAACAAAAGTACATTTAAAGTACATAGGCAGCTTAAGACACAACTAAAACAGGCATTCGAAATACATAGGGAATTAGAGACACATCTAAAACAGGCATTTAGGCAAGTTTTTCAGTAAGAGTATTCAAAAATATTAAATCTCTTCAGTACAGATATATACAATAAAGACATAAGTAATTAAGTAGTTTGAAGGCTAGAAAAGAGTAGAAAATACTAGTTTGTAGTTAATAGAGTCAATTTCTTAGGTAGAAATGAAAAGAGAGATGGAGAAATAGAGTTGGTAGACAGTGCAAAGGATGCAGGAGAGGGTAGGCGGTATGTGTTCAGCTAGGGAAATTGCATGAGCAAAGCCAGTGATTGGTTAGAAAATGTTTTAGTTGAGTTTTAAATAGTGTGATAGAAGTTTGGGCTATAAGGTCTGGAGGAAGTTGATTCCAAATTTTACCAACTGAGTTGGAAAATAGAGTCACCTGCTGTATTCTTTGCTAGAGAAGTTTGAATCAGTAATTTATTGGAGGAGCGAAGGGTTTTTAGGTTATTGTAAGGTTTTATCAGAGTAGAGAGCATAGGTATATTTTCTGGGTGGTGAAGGGCTTTATGGGCAATTGTAAGTTGGTAGTATTGAATTAAGTGAGGTAACTCAAGCCATCCTAGATTATGGAGGTTCAGGCAGTGATGTGTTATATATGGAGAGGCAGTGGCAAATTTGGCAATGTTGTAGTAGGCTGTTGTAAGCCTATTGATGTTATGTTTAGAAAGATTAGTATAAATGGGGGATGCATATAGTAGAGTAGAGAGAAGATATGTTCTGGCTATGGTAGTTCTTGCTTCAGGTGTTAAGAAAGATTTGATTCTGTAGAGAGAACCTAATTTTCTATTAGTTGCTTTTATGATACAGTTTATATGTATATCAAATTTGAGTAAGTTGTCAATGGTAACTCCTAAAGGTTTGGTTGTTTGGTCGGGAGAGATAAGGGTGCCATTGTTAGAAGTGAGTGTGAAACTAATAGGGGGAGACAGGTGTGTGGGTGAAAAGAGGAGAAGTTTAGTTTTCTTAGGGTTTAAGAGAAGGCAGTGATTGGAGAACCATTGTTCAATGGTGGTAAAAGTTTTTTGAGTAAGTGCGTGGAGGTCAGCTTGTGTTGTGGCAGAGCAGATGATGGTGGTGTCATCGGCGTACTGAATGCAAGTGGTTAGTGGGGTGGCAAGATTCAGGTCGTTAATAAAGATGGAAAATAAAAGAGGACCTAAGATCGAGCCCTGAGGTACTCCTAAAGTGGTGGGGAGAAGTTCGGAAAGATTGTTGTTCCATAAAACAGCTTGTTTCCGATTCTGAAGATAGGAAGTAAACCAGTTTAAGGCAAGATTATTGAGAGACAGAGATTTTAAACAATGTAGGAGGAGTTGGTGGTTCACCATGTCAAAGGCTTTTGACAGGTCAACAAAGAATGCTGATGAAAGAAGATTGTTATTCCGGTTTATATTAATAGAGTCTATGAAGGATAATAAGGCTGTGGTGGTGCTATGGTAGGGACGAAAGCCATGTTGGCAAGTAGCTAGGAGATTATTAGATAGGAGGTGATTTAAAAGCTGTTTGTGGATGCATTTCTCCATTATTTTAGCAATAGGAGATAGCAGTGCTATAGGGCGGTAGTTAGAGTATTCAAATGAATCGCCCCCTTTGAAGAGAGGGATGATGTGGGAGATTTTCCAGAGTGAGGGTATAGTACTTTCTTTTATGGTTCTGTTGATTAGAATATAGATAGGGTAGGCAATAGCTTTAGCACCTAGCTGGAGATATTCAGCCGGCAATTTGTCAGCTGAGGGGGTTGAGGGTTTGAGTTTCTGAAGTAAGTGTAGAATATAGGAGGTGGGTATGGGTTTAAGCAGAAATGGAGGTGGAGTGCAGCTAGTGTTCCCTAGTAATGAGGGGTCTGGGCTTTGTTGGTTGGCCAGTTTAAGTATGGTTGATGTAAAGAAGTTATTAAATGCATTAGCTGTTTGTAGGGGAGAGTCAGGGCAGGAGCCGAGTGGGTTGGGAGTTTTGACCTTGCCAGGGGATAGTAGTGAATTAATTGATTTCCAAAATTTTTGTGGTTGGTGTTGGGAGGATTGCTGTAGCTGGGTATAGTAGTTCTTTTTATCCTGTATGATAGCAAGCTTAGTCATGTTCCTTTTTTGTTTGAAGCTAAGGTGATCAAAAGAGTCTTTAGTGGTTCGCCATTTAGTCCAGGCTTTATTCCTACTAAGGATAAGTTGTTTGGTGTTGGTTGTAAGCCATGGAGCTGATTTAGATTTTATTCATATAGAACGGGTGGGGGCATGATGATCGAGAATAGTAAGAAAGGTATTATTAAAGTGGTTAACAGCTTCATCTATTGGGAGAGTTTTTAGAGGTGCCCAGTTGATTAAGCTGAGTTCATTTTGAAAGTGTTGAAGGTTAAAGTGTTTTTTGCTGCGAAATAAGCGAATTAGGGGGGATGTTGTTAGATGAGTTTTGTGCCTAATGATGTATGTGAGAGAGTGGTCACTAAGGTCATCTGGGAGGGTACCTGTTGAGTACTTTTGTTGGGGAGTATTAGTCAGGATCCAGTCGAGTATGGTTTCTTTGTTATTGCTTTTATTTGTTCTAGTTGTGGAGTTGATGGTTTGATGAAATCCGTGTAAGTTAATAATGGTAGATGGATTAGCTTGTTTGCATAAGTTCCAATCAATATTAAAGTTGCCTAGTAGTATTGTTTCTTGAGGGAAATTTATTGAAAACCAGTTTAGTAGGTCTTCTAATATGGGGGGATTGTTGCCTGGGGGAAGATAAGTGCAGATGATATTAATAGTCTTGTGTGAATTTAGGGAGAGTTTGGAAATAATTAGTTCAGCATTAGAGTCATGTGGTGGGGTAAGGGCTGATTTATTTATTTCCAGTCCAGTTTTGAAGAGTATAGCTACTCCTCCCCCTTTTTTATTAAGACGGTCTTGTCTTAGGATGTTATAGCCAGGGGGGATAATTTCATTATCCTTTATTGTGGGTTTAAGCCAGGTTTCAGTAAGACAGAGAATGTCATACTGCTGGACTTCGAGTAGAGCATGAAGAGCAGGAAGTTTGTTACATATGCTACGGATGTTTAGATGAGCTATTGTAAGGGATTTGGGAGGTTTAGTTTGTGGTGTAGGCATGGGATTCAGTGTTTGGGAATTAGGGGATGGTATGTTTGTGTTAGGGCCTGGGTTGGGGTGGATGTCCCCATAAATTAAAGATAAACCATGAATAAGGTTAGTTAGTTGTGAGGGTTTGATGCAGTACCAGTGTTTTGTAAGTTGAAGAATAAGGTATTTGATGTGTGACAGGCGATGATATTTAGGTTCAAGATATGAGTTGCTGTATATGGGACAGCTATGGTTTGTGAGTGTGGTTGTGGGGGTAGCTAGGGTATGTTTGTGTGGAGTACAAAAGGAAGAATTTAAAGGTTGCTCATAGTAGGTTATGAGATAGGTAGAGGTAAGAATAGTTAGAAGAGTTAGTAGTAGGAGAGGAAGGCGAGTGTTGGACATGTTGAGATGAGTGGGGATAGTATAAAATAGGTATATGTTCAGAGAGGGGAAGGGCGGATAAGGGAGGAGTCGGCTATGGAGTGGGTGGAGGGAAGAACAAGTTCTGATTGGCTAGGGACTGTGGTGGGTGTGGTTATGTGGGGATAAATGTAGAGGTCCCAGGGGCGGGTGGGATTTGGGGGCAGGGAGGGGAGCGGAGTGAGCCCGAAGGGCGAACGGAGCGGGCAGAGCCAAAGGAGTAGAGTAGGAAATTGCTGAGAGGAAACAATCAGCCAGGTGTATAAACAGCAGGTAAGTTAGAACTGGTAGTATAAGTATTAAGAAGGTTTAGGGTATGTTATAGGTAGAGCTAGAGTAGTCAGGTTAAGATCGGGATAGTGTGGGCAGGGGAGAGGAATCGAGAGTAAACTAGAGTACAGATCCAGGTAGAAGGCTGAAAACAGTAAGTTGGGCAAAGATTCAGAGGAGGAGGAAGGAGAAGTGTAAGGGGGCCACGTAGAAGGCAAAGTTATAGAAGCAGATATGTATAGGAAAAAATAAGATAGAGATAGGAATAGTAGTAGGAAATTCAGTAGAACTTAAAGGAGGAAAGGTAGGAATACTAGTGATAGTAATAACAGAGTAGGAATGAGGGTCTGGTCAGCAAGATATAGGGGACTGTCGCTGGCTGCTGGTAGTCCTGGGCAGGTAGGTAGGCTAGGCACACATGTTAAGTATTCAGGGACAATAATATAGCATATACATACTTAGGCAGTCTTTCTTTTTAATATGAGTTGTTCCCCGACAAAAAGTCTTGTAATGGGATTAACTGGGCGCAGTTCAGGTTTTCAAGGAGGGCAGAGCTTCTTTTATATGGTATAGCTGGGTCCCGTAAGAAGGGTAGTAAAAACCTGGGAGAGTGAGATAGTGAAGAGAGAGAAGAAAGGATATGTAAACTTTAACAAGCTAAGATTTAAATTGTTTAACTAACACATTTCTGATTTAAACATGAACACGTTAGTAATTAAAAAGCAAAGTAGGTCATACATCTCATGTAGATCATATTAGATATTTAGGAGCACTGTATGTTGTTTAGGAGTCTGACTTAACTGTCGCTAACGCTGATAAAGAGCGTTATATGGACACAAGGGTCGCTAGTGCAGAACACGTTAGTTGACCCTTTTAAATGCTACAACAATGTTAAAAACTCTGTGTAGTGTCTAACTATAAACACAGAATAAAGTATTTGTAGAGTAAGACCAATGATAAGTAACAGTGTAGTCAACTACAGGGTTCAGCGAATAACAAACAACAAAAGGCGCCAAACGCTAGAGCATGAGCCAGAGCCCTTACAAAATAAGCAATAATGAGGCAGATAAGTAGCCAAATGGTCAGCGGGTGTACTCACACTAGAAGTAACTAGGAAATATAAAGTGAAACACATATAGAGGTGGCACATATGTAATAAACTGTTGCTTTAGTCTAATCAACATTGAAATATGGAAAGGCTGATGTGTAAAGTAAAAAACACATAGAAGAGGCACACATACAAGAAACTATTGCTTAGTCTAATCCAACATAGAAGTGTGGGAAACGCTGAACTAGGGTCCTGCTCTTAACATAGACTTTTCTCACAAAAGGCAAACATGCAACACAACTAGTATTACTGTTTTGTGGAATGTAATATTAAGTAATGTATGCAACACTAAACAGAGTACAGTGCATTGTCGAGAAGCAGAGAACAGTGTCAGCAGAGGGTTTACATTTACAAAATAGGTATTAAGGCTTGTATGCATGGTTACAACAAAAACGCTAACAGTGTTGGCATCTGTAATACTAAAAAGAGGCAGAGGAGCAAAAACTCAAACTAGATCCCACGCTGTAAACTGTGTCGCGTCTTACAAGCAATCAGCTAATGTTAAACCAGACCTTCAAACTTTATTACAGAAAAGGCACAGGAGCAAAAACGCTGACTAAATCCGACGCTGTAAGCAGAGTCGCGTCATTCAAACAAAACAGCTAGTTTGAAACCAGACCATTAACCATAAACAGCACAATTCTAGAGACCATCAAAGATAAATAAAACAGCGTATAGCTTACCCGCACAGATAGGAGGCACACAGCAGCCAAGCAAGAGATAGGGAATAAAGATGGCGACCTAGGGTGAGGGGGGATATTTGTAAGGTTGCATGGGAGGGCTGAGAGAGGTAAGGGGGAGGGGCACAGGTATAGGAGATTGGCGGGAAAGACAAACAATGAGAGATGAGTATCAGGAGTAGGTAGGGCTGCTTGATGAAGTGGGGGTGATAGCGCAGTTAATGTGCAGCTTTAGATAAGGCTAAAGATTAACCATAAAGAACTATGATTAAAAAACATTCCTTTCATTGAAGCACAAATTCTAGGAATAACTAAATTAATCAAAAAGGAAAACCATTTTCTTTTTGATCAGTTAATCCCCCAAAAATTAGAGACAAAATTTGTCTGCATAATTCTGATGAAAGGGTATATAATACTACAAACTGTAGGGTTGGGAAAAGAGTGGGAGGATGGCATAATGGTTAAGGTGTTTACCTTGTAGACACAAGGCACAGGATTTGATTCTCACATGGGGTAATTGGCTAGGCTTAAAATGGCCCACAAGGGCAGTTAAACTACTATTAACCTATGAGTCTTCACCTCCCCCACCTCCTTACTCATGTGTATTAAGCGTATCCCTACCACTGTCCCTAACACCCACTCTACACATTAGAGTACTAAACACCATGTCCTTAAAGTACCACTGAACAATACACAAAGACAGAAAACTACACACACAAACACATGCACGCACACACACACAGAAGAACACACACACACACCACACACAAACGCACGCACTTCAAGGAAATTTATCACCATCACTAGCCCTTACTTTAACCCTAACTGGCAAACATTCTCACAAACACAATCAGTCCCAATGCTGAAACTTCAGCAGCAAACAAACATTTCTGCAGTAGTACCCGATCTCAAATATGAGGACAAAGTTTTGACTTATCACCACTCTTACACTCTTAACAATCTGAACATTCATCCAATTCTAACACAAAAAATTAGTGGACATAAATGAAGTTTCATCAAATGTTAAAATAAATACACACACAACTATATATCTATATATATATATATATATATATATATATCTATATATCTATATATCTATATATCTATATATCTATATATATATGCATACATATATATAGGTATACATGCATTTGCATGACCGACCGATGTCCGAACGCGAACATGTCGAATGCAGAACCCCAGGATCGCAGGATGTCAAATCTGCAGATGTCGAACCCGAGATTACCCAACGCTGGCCAGGCGACTATTCCCCTCTCGACCCATGGTAGTGGTTGTGCGATCAGGACTTTCTATTTTGACGTTGTGTGCTACATTACGAGCATTCGCATGTACGAGATTTGACGGAATTACGATGAGTCGACCTTCGGTCATTAACGCAAATGCATGTAAACTATATATATATATATATATATATATATATATATATATATATGTATGTGTGTGTGTGTGTGTGTGTATGTATATATACTTTATACATATATATATATAAAAAGATATATATATATATATATATATATATATATATATATATAAATATCCATACGTACAAGTAGTTTTGTATCATTTGATTGAATGTACTTTTTGCCTGAAACAAAATGGTTGGAAAACAATGACTGAAATTTCATTTGACTGAAAAACAACATTTGACAGAAAACTGTAGAAGTCTATAGATGGTATTTATTTTGCCATTTTTGATCATGGGTGTTGGTGGGGGGTAATTCTAGACATTTTTTTGTGGATTAGAAATGTCCAGATTTGTGTTGTAACTCCTGATCTTCTGATGCTTGTGTTGGTGTGTGTCACCAATGATCCAATATGTATAGTATTGTTTTCTTTTTTTGATGAGTGTGTGACTGTGAAGTTAGAATATATAACTGGGAGAGGTGGGAGTGGGGGGAGCGCTTGCCCACCCTCTGCAGAAAAAGGCTTTTTGGTTACCTGTAGATTGTTTTCAATTAAATGGCTTTTCAATCAAATGTACTTTGAGTGATTTGTGGTTACATTTTTTTCCTCCAGTCAAATGCACGTTTGATGAAATGATACAAAACTAGAACCATACGCACATACATGTACAATTATATATATATATATATATATATATATATATATATATATATATATATATATATATATTTTACTAGCTCTATGCACACCACTCGGCCAGTATGTAGGAAGGCAAGTTTTTTTGTTTCAGTGCTTGTGTGTGTCTGCAATATATTAGTACATATTTATGCGTGGAGGAACAGATGGTTTTAGCTGTCCCTGTTATTGCAGAATGTCCCCATTTTTTGCCTCATCTTTTGGTTCGCTTCTTAAAGATGTTTGTGTGTGTGTGCATGCATGTGTGTGTGCGTGCGTGCGTGCGTGTTTCTTCTGGTAAATCAGTGAGCACTGTAGGCACTAAATAATGATAGACACTTGAGTTTCATAATTAATAGTCTTCATAGAAAAAAAATGTTAATGCAATTTCTCTACAAACTTTCTAAGGATGTGGAAAAGCAATTTCCACTCCCCCAACTTTAGCCTTTTGTCCTCCTATTTAGCTTTCCTCTTGAATCTTTAAGTAAGAGGTTGAGAGGTATTTGAGGATGAGGTTCCAGTATTCTCACAGCAGTGACCCTAGAAGATGCATTCCTGTGTGGAATTTATATATGCATTCATTCATTTTAACACACTCAAACATCTGAGGTGTACACTCACAGTTATACAGATGGCTGTAATTGAAGATAAAATCGGTGTGAGATAGGCATAGATGGTCTCATCTCCCCCTAATTTTGCAGATTGTCTTTGCTTTTGTCTTACATTTTGTTTTCAGGCAACTTAGTGAGGCTTAATGTCACTAAATAATGAGAGTGATGTAAGTTTCAGGCTTAATAACCTTCAGAAGAGGCGAGCTAATGCAAAGCCTATTATTCGAGCAATCTGGAATTTGGTCCTTTGATCCCTACTTGTTTTATTGCTTTTGCAGTGATTCTTCATTTGAGAGGTTGAGAGATATGTGGAAGGGATACAATGGTTTACACATTTAATTCTGGCTGCAGTGAGCTGAGAAAATATGCTTCTTTGAGGCAGTTATTTATGTGTATTCATTCATCTGCAGGGCCCTGTTTTGGTGTGCAGTTACACTACTTGCTACGTGCTGGAAACAAACTTGCTTACTGCCTGTCATGCAGCTAGTGGAAAAATACTTCTGGGATTGTAACTGCTGTTTTGGTATCTTACTTTACAGTTATCACAGTTTTCTAATGCATTCTTTTTCTTTAGGTATGACCATAGAAGAACACAAAGTAAATAGTTTCATCTCCTACAGCAGACAGGAGAGTCTTGCAGCCAGCCATGGCAATTCTCCTCACAGGTGATGGCAAGTCAATCATAAACATTAAGTCTAGTTTTAGATTAGATTCACTTATGGCTTGCCTCCTTAGTGCAGGTCTAGATGAAAGATTTGTTCCACAGATACCCTCACAGTGTGTCCACCACTGCAGATGTTTTGGCTGAGGTGCATGAGAGTGAGGAGGCTGGGAATGCACTGCTGAAGGAGGGTTCTGACCCCTTAGTGGGAGATAGTCCAACTGCATTCCCTGATGCGTACCAGCTGCAGCAGATGATGAGAACAGTGTGCAGATATATGACAGCCTCCTGGAATGGATTGCATATTTGTTTGACAGGTCAATCTATACCATTTGGCCAACAACATAGGGTGGAGTCCATGCCATATGCTACACTGATCCATTATGTGGGGATGGATCCCTAAAATTTCCCTCTATGCCAGAATAGGAGACAACATGTCAGCTGCTTGAACTCCACCTTATCCGCAGACATGAGTGCTCCTGTCCTGTCTTGTCCCATTCCATATCCTCTGCACTGTCAAACCCCCAACCCCCAACAATTGTCTTCTCCTCTGCTTCTCTTTGGTTATTCTATGTCTTACTATCCTAATGAATACACTTCCACCACTTCTGTCTGTGCTGTTTTTTTTTTTTTTTTTTTTTTTACTTCTTTGTGTGCCCTACACAGCATCTTATCCTGTCTCACCCTGATTTCCCTTTCTCCTTTACCTCTTTCTTTTTCTTCATATGAAAAATGGAGCCCTGTACCCACAAACAAACAAAAAAGTTGCCCTCCTTCCGCCTATTTTACACAGTGCTGTACATTTCTCCCCTTCTTGCTCTTCCCTTTTCTTACATTCTTGAAGAACCTTCACCTTCCTTATTATGAATCCATCAGATGTCCACATATGTGCACACCATAACAGTGAAGTTGTAAATAATATTACTTTAGCTTTGTGCTGTGCCTAGTGTGATCATGCTGAGGCATGCAGTAAAGTGCAGCACAGCTGCTATAATGACTGCATTTTATTGGAATACAGTAGTCCCCATGTTCTCAGAAGCTCATGCTATGTGCCACACAGCCACCCTATGGACTGTGGCTTGCTCTTCTGGGTATGTATTTGCTGTATGGCTGAGTCTACATGCACAGTTTCACTGCATGACTAGGTCCACTTGCATTGTGACTGCATGGCTCATTTATGTACCCTGCAAGTACAGGTAGCTGCTCACAGGCACTGCAGGTTTTCATTTGGATATCCAGTGCCTCCTTTGATAGACATATAGTGGCATTAGGTTGCATAATGCTTGCACAGAAGTGTGGTGCATCTCTATAACTCCCAATCACTGAGTATTTAAAGTGCTAAACAGATTTCTGTACACGTATGATAGAACTCATCAGGACTTTATCTTTCTAATGAGACATTCATAGCACTTTCTTATGGTCTTAATCTGTAAAATACTTTTTAACGGTTTAAGATCCACTAAGGCCAAGACCCTTTTTAAAAAGGTTACATAGGCATTTTGAATGCATTAAGTGGCTTCCACACTGTCACGGGATGCAGGTAACAACAGAGAATCAAACTCAGGCATGCAGGATAAAGACTAATAGCCATGTGTCATGGTAACTGATGTCGGCAGAAAAGTGTTAAATCGATGCATACCACTTCCTTTTTTAACATTACCCTTAGCAGCTTGCTGCTATTTTAGGCAAGCTACAAAGACTGACTTACATCATAAATGATGCAAATGGGTAAAACTAGTCTATCGACTTATAGGCAAAAGTTCTATTGTGCATTGCATGGAGCTGCTTCACATGCACTTTATCCAATATATTTTAGTTTCTTCATGTAGTATTCTCTAAATAATTACAAAAACGTATTCATACCTCACAGTTCCTGTCTTCTATATTCAATCCTTTTATGAATTTACAATATGGTTAAGGTAAAAAAAAATATGTGCTTCTAGATATTTTATCAGCAGACCATACCAGAAGGCTGTATGTGTCACCCCATGTAAGCAGTACAATACAAGCCACAAACAAAAGGCAGATACTTAACAATAATATAATTCTTTGTTTTTACATATTTATTTTACCTTTTTCCTCACCATGCAGTCCTACATAATATTCATTTTGATGAAGTGTTTGGTAAAATGGCAATTTAATTTTTTTTCCCTAGTATGTTTCGCTAATCTGTCTTCCAAAACCCATCAAGCTAATGAAAGTCAGCATGCAAGGCAGTAGATGAAAAAAATATAAAGGACAGATAATCAATGGGGAGCATGACCCAACAAGCACGGCAGCCATCTCAAGGTGGATGATTATTTATATCAGCAGCACCTTAGCTGCAAGTTAATTATTTGTGTTAAAAGCAGTATGCTGTCAGTAAAGCTTTTTTTTTATTCTACTCTAATAAATTAACTGAACATACTGACTTCTACAATGTAATTATCTGTCAGCAATGAATGCATTTCCTTTTGACCGACATGTGAGACTCTGCCTGTATTTACTGGAAATGTTCTCTGTTTATTTGTTCTGATTCCCTCCACCAAAGGAGTGTGTTATATAATGAATTGTTTGCAGTTAAAAGCATTCTTTAGAGTCACCTTGCTCTTTTTTGCTGTTGAAAGCATTTGTTTAGTGTCTCACTTCTGTTTTTTTGCCGTGGTGAATATTTCTTTAGTGTTTTCAGCCTAAAATAGTGTAGCTAGTAGATGTAGCATAGTCCAGATACAGGTTTGCTGCATCTGGGCCTGTTTGCTTGTATTGGCTGTTTGTTCTGAGCACATTTTCAGGCAGTCTTGGATCAGAAAGGTCCTTCTGCACTCCAGTGAGAGGATTGTGCTGACCGATACCTGGCTGGTAAAGGTTGGTTGGTCTAGGGCTTGGAGTAAGAACCTCATTGGTTCTTTTGAATTTGTTTGTTTTTTTAAGTTTTAACCTTATGGTATTTAAGCCGCACCTTTGAGTGGGTTTCCACATTTGTCAGCAACTCACACTGCCGCTCAAATGTGCCCCATAGCCAGACAGAAAATGTCAACAATTGTTGCCTTAGATACAGTTGTATCCCATTAGTGTAGTCATCATCTTTAGCACATTTTCGGGCAAAGAGGCTTTACTAATGAAGCAGTGTAAGCACCCATTGTGATAACAGCCTGAGGAGTTTTTCTGAGGCCTTGCTCAACTGACTAGTATAGCAGTAAGCTTAGCCTCTTAGATACTAACACACCTTGCCCACTAGTTATTCCTACGTGTAACCCCTTTTCCTGCAATATTCCCATTTCTGACCATATAAATTTACCTAGTACTATGGATGGAAAAACTCCCACAATTTCTCCAGCCAGCTTGATCGACATGGGCATCCTGAGGCAGTGTAGCAATTGCCTCATGTACACAGACAACCCCCTACTTCTAGTCCATAAAAACTCAACATGTGAGAGATGCAACTATATTAAAAACCTTGAATCCATGCTCTCTCACACGCCAGTCAATACATCTGACACTGAGCGGGTTGTCAGCATGCACACCTCATCAGCTATTCCGCCTAAACCCACATCACACATACCTACACATGTGGAGGTCCTCGCCAGAAACTTACCTCAACACCAGAGACCTCCCAAACACAAGCACCCTACATATAATATTTCTTCTGAAGAACACAAAACACACAATAGCTCATGCACCAGTGTCTCACCCGTCAAGCCCATAAGGCTAAACACTAAGCCTAATATACTAGTTATAGGTGACTCCATCATGAGACACACAGATGGCCCTCTCACCTAGCTGACAAGGTGAAGGACACAGTCAGCTGTCTGTCAAGTGCCAGGATCCGCCATATCACACAATCACTCAAGTCTCTCAACAGGTACTGTTACAACACCATCATAGTCCATGTTGGTGTGAATGACTTGAGATGTACCTCTCTGGACTACATGAAGAGAAACATGACTGACCTCTTGGACTCTGTATTTCAGGCACTATGTCCCAAATTTTAAGCAGAATTTTACTGTCAACTAGAATGATGCCTCAGTACAAACAGAAAATGACAGACTTCACTAAATGGCTTAGTTTTTGGTGTCTTCTAGGGGGATCCAGTATCTGTCAGCCTGGGATGACATGATTGACAGATCTTGTTGCTTTGCCAGAGATGGTCTTCATTTGTCACCCCAGGGTGGCTACTGGCTGAGGCTCTTGCCACCCCCCATAATGCCTTTTTTAGGCAGTGTTACAAGGACAAAACTTCTGACATACAAATACTAACCAAAAGCAATCTCGGGGTCATGCAGCAAAATGCTAAGAGCTTTAACATGAAACTGCACTCACTGAAGCAGTCCTCTCCCTGGAGGATGCAGATATTTGTGCAGTCATGGAGATCTGGTTCAAGGCTGTGGTGAGCACCCTAGCCATACCAGGTTACACCTCCTTCCACACGTTCAGACCACAAACAGAAGACAAGAAAACTTAAAGTAGTAGTGTGTCAATATTCATCAAAGATAAATACAACGTCCGACTGATTAAACAGTATGATGCCATACAGAATCTTCATGTCCAATTAACTGTTGGTAGGACACCTATTCAAATAATTGCCAGCTACAGAACCCCCTCCATGAATCAGGACACCCACTCTGCCTATTTGGATCAACTTGGGTCTATCAAGATACATCAGAACACCATGGTTTTGGGTGACTTTAACAACCCAATCATTGACTGGGAGAATTACTCATACTCAAACTCACCTGCCCAAAGTTTCCTCGACTTTGTCAACTCCAATGCCCTGACCAGCTGGCTAACACCTCCACTAGGGGCGCCAACATCGTGGATCTGGTGCTTGCAAATATGAGAGACCAATATAGCCCCCCCCCCCCACAGTGAATTCATCCCTGGTGAGATCTGACCACAATTCAGTCTCATTTGAAGTAACTATCACACTTGCGCCCCCCCCCCCCGCAGCAACTAGACTAAAAAACTTCTCCAAAGCAGATTATGACCTGTTACAGGATGGTATAAATAGCTTCACTGCACCTCCCCACTCAAACAGAACCAGTAACTATACAGAACTCTACACCAATGCCCTATACAAGCACCTGTATTGACTCAGCAGTACCTGTTAGGACCTAAACAAGCTCTTCAATGAAGAGCAAACCTGCCTGGTGGACAACTGACACTAACAGGCTTTACAATAAAAGGAAGAAACTGCTGTCTAAGAGTCAGAAGGAGTAGGCTTTAAACTGGAGACATTCCCCTCCTCAGCTTAAATAAGCAAATAAGATTTCTTTGAAGTCCTGCAAGGCAAACTTCGAATCCAAGCTAGCTTCCTCAACAAAGGACAACCATAAGGAATTCTTTGGTTACATCCATAACCTAAAAGGTAAGGCCCAGATGGTAGTTAATGCTAACACATATACTGAGCCGGTGGACATATCTAACCTGTTAGCCGACAAGTTTGATGAAAACTTCACTCCCCTGTCCCTGCCAAATGTGTCCACTCCCCTGTCCCTGCCAAATGTGTCCTCTACCCTGTAGCTCTAAAGAGCAGGTCATAAACACCCTCTCTAAGGCCAAAAGCACAGCATCAATGGGACCGGATAACATCCCAGGCTGCATCCTACATGGGCTCAAACAAGAATTAGCATCACCATTGGGTACTTTTTTCACTCACAGTCTAAGCACCAGCTTCATCCAAGCTCAACAGAAAACAGCCACCATTATCCCCTTGCAAAAAGGTGGTGTTTCTACTGATGCCAGGAACTACAGACCAATTAGCCTGACTAGCCTTATCTGCAAGGCCATGAAGAGAATCATCATGGACCTTACCAACATACATACAGATAATCCAACTCTATATCCTACCCAGTTTGGATTTGTTAAGGAAAGATTATGGCTGTTAAATCTGGTGGAATTTTTGAGACAGTCACCAGGGCTCTGGATGAGGAGAAGTCTGTACATACAGCCTACCTAGACCTAGCCAATACATTTGACACTATCCCTCACTCAGGCATCACTGACACCTCTCCCAGCTAGATATCAACACTTATATCATAAGGTGGGCTTTGAACTGGCTCATTGATAAAACCCATACAGTCAAAATAGGAGAATCTACCTCCAACAGCCAAACTGTAACCAGTGGTGTCCCATAGGGATCAGTCCTGGGACCTCTACTGTTCGGAATCTATTTCTGAGAAGTACAAACTAAAACCAAGGGACTGTGGCTGACAAAGTTTGCTGACAACTGCAAAATGTGTGCAGTCACAGAATCTCCAAATGATGTCAACATCCTTCAAGAAAGTCTTACGCAAGCAAATGACTGGTGCCAAAGTCATGGCCTCAAAATCAATGCAAAAAATGTATTATCATCCCTTTCAGTAAGAGCGAGGTTCCTGCAAATTTGTACATCAATGGAAAACCCTAAGTATGCACTCAGTGGTGAGAGATCTGGCGAATCAGGTTGAATGCAACCTTGCCTTTGGTCACCATGTTTCCAGAGTGATAAGAAGGGCATTCTATATGGCTCATCTCATAAGTAAGGGCACTGCCTTGAGAAAAGGATAAATTATCACCTCCCTGTACACTTCACTCATTAGA